>NW_022265431.1:0-13251 GCF_002021735.2 Oncorhynchus kisutch
TCAAGAGTGTGTCCCCCTTTGAAGAGGGGGATGACCGCAGCTGCTTTCCAATCTTTGGGAATCTCAGACGACACGAAAGAGAGGTTGAATAGGCTAGTTATAGTGGTGGCAACAATTTCGGCAGATAATTTTTAGAAAGAAAGGGTCCAGATTTTCTAGCCCGGCTGATTTGTAGGGGTCCAGATTTGCAGCTCTTTCAGAACATCAGCTGACTGGATTTGGGAGAGAGAAGAGAAGAGAAATGGGGAAGGCTTGGGCGAGTTGCTGTGGGGGGTCCAGTGCTGTTGACCGGGGTAAGGGTAGCCAGGTGGAAAGCATGGCCATGGCCGGTAGAAAAATGCTTATTGAAATCTCAATTATAGTGGATTATCAGTGGTGACAGTGTTTCCTATTCAGTGCAGTGGGCAGCTGGGAGGTGTTCTTATTCTCCATGGGAGTTTACACTGTCCCACAACTTTTTTGAGTTAGTGTTGCAGGAAGCAAATTTCTGCTTGAAAAGCTAGCCTTGGCTTTTCTAACTGCCTGTGTATATTGGTTTCTAGCTTCCCTGAAAGCTGCATATCAACGGGGGCTGTTCGATGCTAATGCAGAATGCCATAGGATGTTTTTGTGTTGGTTAAGGGCAGTCAGGTCTGGGGAGAACCAAGGGCTATATCTGTTCCTGGTTCTAAATTTCTTGAATGGGGCATGCTATTTAAGATGGTTAGGAAGGCATTAAAAAAAAAACAGGCATCCTCTACTGACAGGATGAGATCAATATCCTTCCAGCGGTTTGACAGTGATGAGTGGAGGTCGTTTGACCGCTGACCCATTACGGATGCAGGCAATGAGGTAGTGATCGCTGAGATCTTGGTTGAAGACAGCAGAGGTGTATTTAGAGGGCAAGTTGGTTAGGATGATGTAACATGAGCCCATGTTTACGGGCTTTGGGGGTACCTGGTAGGTTCATTGATCATTTGTGTGAGATGGAGGGCATCAAGCTTAGATTGTAGGAGTGGCGGGGTGTTAAGCATGTTCCAGTTTAGGTCGCCTAGCAGCACGAGCTCTGAAGATAGATGGGGGGCAATCAGTTCACATATGATGTCCAGAGCACAGCTGGGGGGCAGAGGGTGGTCTATAGCAGGCGCAACGGGGAGAGACTTGTTTTAGAGAGGTGGATTTTTAAAAGTAGAAGTTCAAATTGTTTGGGTACAGACCTGGATAGTAGGACAGAGATCCGCAGGCTATCTTTGCAGTAGATTGCAACACCGCCCCCTTGGCAGTTCTATCTTTTCTGAAAATGTTGTAGTTAGGGATGAAAATGTCAGAATTTTTGGTGGTCTTCCTAAGCCAGGATTCAGACACAGCTAGAACATCCGGGTTGCAGAGAGTGTGCTAAAGCAGTGAATAAAACAAACTTAGGGAGGAGGCTTCTAATGTTAACATGCATGAAATCAAGGCTATTACGGTTAAAGAAGTCATCAAAAGAGAGCGCCTGGGGAATAGGAGAGGAGCTAGGCACTGCAGGGCCTGGATTCACCTCTACATCACCAGAGGAAAAGAGGAGGGAGTAGGATAAGGGTATGGCTAAAAGCAATGAGAATGGTTGTCTAGAACGTCTGGAACAGAGAGTAAAAGGAGGTTTCTGGGGGCGATGAAATAGCTTCAAGGTATAATGTACAGACAAAGATACGGTAGGAGATGTGAATACAGAGGAGGTAAACCTAGGTATTGAGTGATGATGAGAGAGATATTGTCTATAGAAACATCATTGAAACCAGGAGATGTCATCGCATGTGTGGGTGGTGGAACTAATATGTTGGATAAGGTATAGTGAGCAGGACTAGAGGCTCTACAGTGAAATAAGCCAATAAACACTAACCAGAACAGCAAGGCATATTGACATTAAGGAGAGGCATGCTTAGTCGAGTGATCAAAAGGGTCCAGTGAGTAGTGAGGTTGGTTGGGGTCATGGTGATTGGTTGGGGTCATGGTGATTGGTTGGGGCCATCGGTAGCAAGCTAGCATAGGATGGAGGGGTGTGTGTGTATGGATGTGTGTATATGAATGCGTGTGCATGAATGTGTGTCTGTGTATGGACGCGCTTGTGAATGGATGTGTGTGTGTGTGTGTGTGTGTGGATGTGTGTGTATGGATGTGTGTGCATGGATGTGTGTGTGTGTGGATGCGTGTGGTATGGATGTGTGTGTATGGATGTGTGTGCATGGATGCGTTTGTATGGATGCGTGTGTGTATGGATGTGTGTTATGGATGTTGTGTGCATGGATGTGTGTGTGTGCATGGATGTGTGTGTGCATGGATGTGTGTGTGCATGGATGCGTTTGTATGGATGTGTGTGTGCATGGATGTGTGTGTGCATGGATGCGTTTGTATGGTGTGTGTGTGTGCATGGATGTGTGTGTGCATGGATGTGTGTGTGCATGGATGTGTGTGTGTATGCCCATAAGCTAGATGACGGTAGATCAAATTAGCCCACAAACACACATTCTCTATCTAACTAAATTTCCTCTCTTGCAATGAATGTATTGAGCTTTCAGGACTCGTCTAAGGACATCTCTGAACTAGTGATCGATACAGTTAATAATTACAGGTAGTGTACGTCCCCAATAGCAATTCCCTACATAATGTACTACTTTTGACCAGAGTTCTATGTGAACTATAGTGCACTATATAGGGAATACGGTGCCATTGTTAGTGGGAAGATGGAGGTGGGGTGTCAATGGGAAGATGGAGGGGTGTCAGTGGGAAGAAGGAGGGGTGTTAGTGGGAAGATGGAGGGGTGTCAGTGGGAAGAAGGAGGGGTGTCAGTGGGAAGAAGGAGGGGTATTAGTGGGAAGAAGGAGGGGTGTCAGTGGGAAGAAGGAGGGGTGTTAGTGGGAAGAAGGAGGGGTGTCAATGGGAAGAAGGAGGGGGGTCAGTGGGAAGAAGGAGGGGTGTCAATGGGAAGAAGGAGGGTGTCCATGGGAAGATGGAGGGGTGCCAAGGGAAGAAGGAGGGGTGTTAGTGGGACGATGGAAGGGTGTCAATAGGAGAAGAAAAGGGGTGTTAGTGGGAAGAAGGAGGGGTGTCCATGGGAAGATGGAGGGGTGTTAGTGGGACGATGGATGGGTGTCAATGGGAAGAAGTAGGGGTGTCAGTGGGAAGAAGGAGGGGTGTCAATGGGAAGAAGGTGGGGTGTCAGTGGGAAGAAGGAGGGGTGTCAGTGGGAGAGAGAAGGACGGGTGTCAGTGGGAAGATGGAGGGGTGTCAATGGGAAGAAGGTGGGGTGTGAGTGGGAAGAAGGAGGGGTGTCAATGGGAAGAAGGAGGGGTGTTAGTGGGAAGATGGAGGGGTGTTAGTGGGGAAAAGGGGGGTGTCAGTGGGAAGATGGAGGGGGTGTCAGTGGGAAGAAGGAGGGGTGTCAGTGGGAAGAAGGAGGGTTGTCAATGGGAAGAAGGAGGGGTGTTAGTGGGAAGAAGGAGGGGTGTCAATGGGAAGAAGGAGGGGGTGTAAAGGGAAGATGGAGGGGTGTCAGTGGGAAGAAGGAGGGGTGTCAGTGGGAAGAAGGAGGGGTGTCAGTGGGAAGAAGGAGGGGTGTCAGTGCGAAGATGGAGGGGTGTCAATGGGAAGGAAGGGGTGGGGTGTGAGTGGGAAGAAGGAGGGGTGTCAATGGGAAGAAGGAGGGGTGTTAGTGGGAAGATGGAGGGGTGTTAGTGGGAAAAGGGGGGGTGTCAGTGGGAAGATGGAGGGGTGTCAGTGGAAGAAGGAGGGGTGTCAGTGGGAAGAAGAAGGGGTTGTCAATGGGAAGAAGGTGGGGGGTGTGAGTGGAAAGAAAGAAGGGGGGTGTCAATGGGAAGAAGGAGGGGTGTTAGTGGGAAAAAGGAGGGGTGTTAGTGGGACGATGGAGGGGTGTCAGTGGGAAGAAGGAGGGGGGGTGTCAGTGGGAAGAAGGAGGGGTGTCAGTGGGAAGATGGAGGTGAGGGGTGTCAATGGGAAGAAGGTGGGGTGTGAGTGGGAAGAAGGAGGGGTGTCAATGGGAAGAAGGAGGGGTGTTAGTGGGAAGATGGAGGGGTGTTAGTGGGAAAAGGGGGGGTGTCAGTGGGAAGATGGAGGGGTGTCAGTGGAAGATGGAGGGGTGTCAGTGGGAAGAAGGAGGGGTGTTAGTGGGAAGAAGGAGGGGTGTTAGTGGGAGAAGGAGGGGTGTCAATGGAATAAGGAGGGGTGTTAGTGGGAAGAAGGAGGGGTGTCAGTGGGAAGATGGAGGGGTGTCAGTGGGAAGAGAAGGATGGGTGTCCATGGGAAGATGGAGGGGTGTCAGTGGGAAGAAGGAGGGTTGTCAATGCGAAGAAGGAGGGGTGTTAGTGGGAAGAAGGAGGGGTGTCAATGGGAATAAGGAGGGGTGTGTTAGTGGGAAGAAGGAGGGGGGTGTCAGTGGGAAGATGGAGGGGTGTCAGTGGGAAGAAGGATGGGTGTCCATGGGAAGATGGAGGGGTGGTGTCAGTGGGAAGAAGGAGGGTTGTCAATGGGAAGAAGGAGGGGTGTTAGTGGGAAGAAGGAGGGGTGTCAATGGAAGAAGGAGGAGGGGTGTCAATGGGAAGAAGGAGGGGTGCCAATGTGAAGAAGAAGGGTGTTAGTGGGAGATGGAGGGGTGTCAATGGGAAGAAGGAGGGGGTGTCAATGGGAAGAAGGAGGGGTGTGCAATGGGAAGAAGGAGGGGTGTCATTGGAAGAAGGAGGGGTGTCAGTGGGAAGAAGGAGGGGAGTCAGTGTGAAGATGGAGGGGTGCCAATGGGAAGATGGATGGGTCTTATTGGGAAGATGGAGGGTGTCAATGGGAAGATGGAGGGGTGCCAATGGGAATAAGGAGGGGGGTGTTAGTGGGAAGAAGGAAAGGGTGTCAGTGGGAAGATGGAGGGGTGCCAATGGGAGATGGATGGGTCTTATTGGGAAGACGGAGGGTGTCAATGGGAAGATGGAGGGGTGCCAATGGGAAGAAAGGAGGGGGTGTTAGTGGGAAGAAGGAGGGGTTGTCAATGGGAAGAAGGAGGGGTGTCAGTGGGAAGAAGGAGGGGTGTCAATGGGAAGATGGAGGGGTGCCAATGGGAAGATGGAGGGGTGTCAGTGGGAAGAAGGAGGGGTGTCAATGGGAAGATGGAGGGGTGTCAGTGGGAAGAAGGAGGAGGGGTGTCAATGGGAAGAAGGAGGGGTGTGAAAGGGAAGAAGGAGGGGGTGTTAGTGGGAAGAAGGAGGGGGGTGTCAATGGGAAGATGGAGGGGTGTTAGTGGGAAGAAGGAGGGGTGTCATGGGAAGAAGGAGGGGTGTTAGTGGGAAGAAGGAGGGGGGGTGTCAATGGGAAGAAGGAGGGGTGTTAGTGGGAAGAAGGAGGGGTGTTAATGGAAGAAGGAGGGGTGTTAGTGGGAAGAAGGAGGGGTGTCAATGGGAAGAAGGAGGGGTGTTAGTGGGAAGAACGAGGGGTGTGAAAGGGAAGAAGGAGGGGTGTTAGGGGAAGAAGGAGGGGTGTCAATGGGAAGATGGATGGGTGCCAATGGAAGAAGGAGGGGTGTCAATGGGAAGAAGGAGGGATGTTAGTGGGAAGAAGGAGGGGTGTCAATGGGAAGAAGGAGGGGTGTTAGTGGGAAGAAGGAGGGGGTGTCAATGGGAAGAAGGAGGGGGTGTTAGTGGGAAGAAGGAGGGGTGTGAAAGGGAAGAAGGAGGGGGGTTAGTGGGAAGAAGGAGGGGTGTCAATGGGAAGATGGATGGGTGCCAATGGGTAGAAGGAGGGGGTGTCAATGGGAAGAACGAGGGTGTTAGTGAGAAGAACGAGGGGTGTCAATGGGAAGAAGGAGGGGTGTTAGTGGGAAGAAGGAGGGGTGTTAGTGGGGAAAAGGGGGGGAAAAGGGGGGTGTCAGTGGGAAGAGGGGGGGTGTCAGTGGGAAGAAGGAGGGGTGTCAGTGGGAAGAAGGAGGTTGTCAATGGGAAGAAGGAGGGGTGTTAGTGGGAAGAAGGAGGGGTGTCAATGGAAGAAGAGGAGGGGTGTCAATGGGAAGATGGAGGGGGGTGTCAGTGGCAAGAAGGAGGGGTGTCAGTGGGAAGAAGGAGGGGTGTCAGTGGGAAGAAGGAGGGGTGTCAGTGGGAAGATGGAGGGGTGCCAATGGGAAGATGGATGGGTCTTATTGGGAAGATGGAGGGGTGTCAATGGGAAGATGGAGGGGTGTTAGTGGGAAGAAGGAGGGGTTGTCAATGGGAAGAAGGAGGGGTGTCAGTGGGAAGAAGGAGGGGTGTCAATGGGAAGTTGGAGGGGTGCCAATGGAAGATGGAGGGTGTCAGTGGAAGAAGGAGGGGGGTGTCAATGGGAAGATGGAGGGGTGTCAGTGGGAAGAAGGAGGGGTGTCAATGGGAAGAAGGAGGGGTGTGAAAGGGAAGAAGGAGGGGTGTTAGTGGGAAGAAGGAGGGGGTGTCAATGGGAAGATGGAGGGGTGTTAGTGGGAAGAAGGAGGGGGTGTCAATGGGAAGAAGGAGGGGGTGTTAGTGGGAAGAAGGAGGGGTGTCAATGGGAAGAAGGAGGGGTGTTAGTGGGAGAAGAAGAGGGGGTTAATGGGAAGAAGGAGGGGTGTTGGGGGAAGAAGGAGGGGTGTCAATGGGAAGAAGGAGGGGTGTTAGTGGGAAGAAGGAGGGGTGTGAAGGGAAGAAGGAGGGATGTTAGTGGGAAGAAGGAGGGGTGTCAATGGGAAGATGGAGGGGTGCCAATGGGAAGAAGGAGGGGTGTCAATGGGAAGAAGGAGGGATGTTAGTGGGAAGAAGGAGGGGTGTCAATGGGAAGAAGGAGGGGTGTTAGTGGGAAGAAGGAGGGGTGTCAATGGGAAGAAGGAGGGGTGTTAGTGGGAAGAAGGGGGGTGTGTGAAAGGGAAGAAGGAGGGGTGTAGTGGGAAAGAGGGGGGGTGTCAATGGGAAGATGGATGGGTGCCAATGGGTAGAAGGAGGGGTGTCAATGGGAAGAAGGAGGGTGTTAGTGAGAAGAACGAGGGGGTGTCAATGGGAAGAAGGAGGGGTGTTAGTGGGAAGAAGGAGGGTGTTAGTGGGGAAAAGGGGGGGGTGTCAGTGGGAAGAAGGAGGGGGTGTCAATGGGAAGAAGGGAGGGGTTAGTGGGAAGAACGAGGGGTGTGAAAGGGAAGAAGGAGGGGTGTTAGTGGGAAGAAGGAGGGGTGTCAATGGGAAGATGGAGGGTGCCAATGGGAAGAGGAGGGGGGTGTCAATGGGAAGAAGGAGGGATGTTAGTGGGAAGAAGGAGGGGTGTCAATGGGAAGAAGGAGGGGTGTTAGTGGGAAGAAGGAGGGGGTGTCAATGGGAAGAAGGAGGGGTGTTAGTGGGAAGAAGGAGGGGGTGTGAAAGGGAAGAAGGAGGGGTGTTAGTGGGAAGAAGGAGGGGTGTCAATGGGAAGATGGATGGGTGCCAATGGGTAGAAGGAGGGTGTCAATGGGAAGAACGAGGGTGTTAGTGAGAAGAACGAGGGGTGTCAATGGGAAGAAGGAGGGGTGTTAGTGGGAAGAAGGAGGGGTGTTAGTGGGGAAAAGGGGGGGAAAAGGGGGGGTGTCAGTGGGAAGATGGAGGGGTGTCAGTGGGAAGAAGGAGGGGTGTCAGTGGGAAGAAGGAGGGTTGTCAATGGGAAGAAGGAGGGGTGTTAGTGGGAAGAAGGAGGGGTGTCAATGGGAAGAAGGAGGGGGGTGTCAATGGGAAGATGGAGGGGTGTCAGTGGCAAGAAGGAGGGGGTGTCAGTGGGAAGAAGGAGGGGTGTCAGTGGGAAGAAGGAGGGGTGTCAGTGGGAAGATGGAGGGGTGCCAATGGGAAGATGGATGGGTCTTATTGGGAAGATGGAGGGGTGTCAATGGGAAGATGGAGGGGTGTTAGTGGGAAGAAGGAGGGGGTTGTCAATGGAAGAGGAGGGGTGTGTCAGTGGGAAGAAGGAGGGGTGTCAATGGGAAGTTGGAGGGGTGCCAATGGGAAGATGGAGGGGTGTCAGTGGGAAGAAGGAGGGGGTGTCAATGGGAAGATGGAGGGGTGTCAGTGGGAAGAAGGAGGGGTGTCAATGGGAAGAAGGAGGGGTGTGAAGGGAAGAAGGAGGGGTGTTAGTGGGAAGAAGGAGGGGTGTCAATGGAAGATGGAGGGGTGTTAGTGGGAAGAAGGAGGGGTGTCAATGGGAAGAAGGAGGGGTGTTAGTGGGAAGAAGGAGGGGTGTCAATGGGAAGAAGGAGGGGTGTTAGTGGTGTAGTGGAAGAAGGAGGGGTGTTAATGGAAGAAGGAGGGGGTGTTAGTGGGAAGAAGGAGGAGGGGTGTCAATGGGAAGAAGGAGGGGTGTTAGTGGGGGAAGAAGGAGGGGTGTGAAAGGGAAGAAGGAGGAGGGTGTTAGTGGGAAGAAGGAGGGGTGTCAATGGGAAGATGGATGGGTGCCAATGGGAAGAAGGAGGGGGTGTCAATGGGAAGAAGGAGGGATGTTAGTGGGAAGAAGGAGGGGTGTCAATGGGAAGAAGGAGGGGTGTAGTGGGAAGAAGGAGGGGTGTCAATGGGAAGAAGGAGGGGTGTAGTGGGAAGAAGGAGGGGTGTGAAAGGGAAGAAGGAGGGGTGTTAGTGGGAAGAAGGAGGGGTGTCAATGGGAAGATGGATGGGTGCCAATGGGTAGAAGGAGGGGTGTCAATGGGGAAGAAGGAGGGTGTTAGTGAGAAGAACGAGGGGTGTCAATGGGAAGAAGGAGGGGTGTTAGTGGGAAGAAGGAGGGGTGTTAGTGGGGGGAAAAGGGGGGTGTCAGTGGGAAGATGGAGGGGTGTCAGTGGGAAGAAGGAGGGGTGTCAGTGGGAAGAAGGAGGGTTGTCAATGGGAAGAAGGAGGGGTGTTAGTGGGAAGAAGGAGGGGGTGTCAATGGGAAGAAGGAGGGGTGTCAATGGGAAGATGGAGGGGTGTCAGTGGGAAGAAGGAGGGGGTGTCAGTGGGAAGAAGGAGGGGTGTCAGTGGGAAGAAGGAGGGTGTCAGTGGGAAGATGGAGGGGTGTCAATGGGAAGAAGGTGGGGTGTGAGTGGGAAGAAGGAGGGGTGTCAATGGGAAGAAGGAGGGGTGTTAGTGGGAAGATGGAGGGGTGTTAGTGGGAAAAAGGGGGGTGTCAGTGGGAATGGAGGGGAGGGTGTCAGTGGAAGAAGGAGGGTGTCAGTGGGAAGAAGAAGGGGTTGTCAATGGGAAGAAGGTGGGGTGTGAGTGGAAAGAAGGAGGGGTGTCAATGGGAAGAAGGAGGGGTGTTAGTGGGAAAAAGGAGGGGTGTTAGTGGGACGATGGGGGGTTGTCAGTGGGAAGAAGAGGGGGGGTGTCAGTGGGAAGAAGGAGGGGTGTCAGTGGGAAGATGGAGGGGTGTCAATGGGAAGAAGGTGGGGTGTGAGTGGGAAGAAGGAGGGGTGTCAATGGGAAGAAGGAGGGGTGTTAGTGGGAAGATGGAGGGTGTTAGTGGAAAAAGGGGGGGTGTCAGTGGGAAGATGGAGGGGTGTCAGTGGGAAGAGGATGGTGGGGGTGTCAGTGGGAAGAAGGAGGGGTGTTAGTGGGAAGAAGGAGGGGTGTTAGTGGGAAGAAGGAGGGGTGTCAATGGGAATAAGGAGGGGTGTTAGTGGGAAGAAGGAGGGGTGTCAGTGGGAAGATGGAGGGGTGTTAGTGGGAAGAAGGAGGGGTGTCAATGGGAAGAAGGAGGGGTGTCAATGGGAAGATGGAGGGGTGTCAGTGGCAAGAAGGAGGGGTGTCAGTGGGAAGAAGGAGGGGGTGTCAGTGGGAAGAAGGAGGGGTGTCAGTGGGAAGATGGAGGGGGGTGCCAATGGGAAGATGGAGGGTCTTATTGGGAAGATGGAGGGGTGTCAATGGGAAGATGGAGGGGTGTTAGTGGGAAGAAGGAGGGGTTGTCAATGGGAAGAAGGAGGGGTGTCAGTGGGAAGAAGGAGGGGTGTCAATGGGAAGTTGGAGGGGGGTGCCAATGGGAAGATGGAGGGGTGTCAGTGGGAAGAAGGAGGGGTGTCAATGGGAAGATGGAGGGGTGTCAGTGGGAAGAAGGAGGGGGTGTCAATGGGAAGAAGGAGGGTGTGAAAGGGAAGAAGGAGGGGTGTTAGTGGGAAGAAGGAGGGGTGTCAATGGGAAGATGGAGGGTGTTAGTGTTAGGGGAAGAAGGAGGGGTGTCAATGGGAAGAAGGAGGGGTGTTAGTGGGAAGAAGGAGGGGTGTCAATGGGAAGAAGGAGGGGTGTTAGTGGGAAGAAGGAGGGGTGTTAATGGGAAGAAGGAGGGGTGTTAGTGGGAAGAAGGAGGGGTGTCAATGGGAAGAAGCAGGGGTGTTAGTGGGAAGAAGGAGGGGTGTGAAAGGGAAGAAGGAGGGATGTTAGTGGGAAGAAGGAGGGGTGTCAATGGGAAGATGGATGGGTGCCAATGGGAAGAAGGAAGGGGGTGTCAATGGAAGAAGGAGGGATGTTAGTGGGGAAGAAGGAGGGGTGTCAATGGGAAGAAGGAGGGGTGTTAGTGGGAAGAAGGAGGGGTGTCAATGGGAAGAAGAGGGGGTGTTAGTGGGAAGAAGGAGGGGGTGTGAAAGGGAAGAAGGAGGGGTGTTAGTGGGAAGAAGGAGGGGTGTCAATGGGAAGATGGATGGGTGCCAATGGGTAGAAGGAGGGGTGTCAATGGGAAGAAGGAGGGTGTTAGGGTGAAGAAGAACGAGGGGTGTCAATGGGAAGAAGGAGGGGTGTTAGTGGGAAGAAGGAGGGGTGTTAGTGGGAAAAGGGGGGGTGTCAGTGGGAAGATGGAGGGGTGTCAGTGGGAAGGAAGGAGGTGTGTCAGTGGAAGAAGGAGGGTTGTCAATGGGAAGAAGGAGGGGTTGTAGTGGGAAGAAGGAGGGGTGTCAATGGGAAGAAGGAGGGGTGTCAATGGGAAGAGGAGGGGTGTCAGTGGGAAGAAGGAGGGGTGTCAGTGGGAAGAAGGAGGGGTGTCAGTGGGAAGAAGGAGGGGGTGTCAGTGGGAAGATGGAGGGGTGTCAATGGGAAGAAGGTGGGGTGTGAGTGGGGAAGAAGGAGGGGTGTCAATGGGAAGAAGGAGGGGGGTGTTAGTGGGAAGATGGAGGGGTGTTAGTGGGAAAAGGGGGGTGTCAGTGGGAAGATGGAGGGGTGTCAGTGGTGAAGAAGGAGGGGGTGTCAGTGGTTTGTCAGTGGGAAGAAGAAGGGGTGTCAATGGGAAGAAGGTGGGGTGTGAGTGGAAGAAGGAGGGGTGTCAATGGGAAGAAGAGGGGTGTTAGTGGGAAAAGGAGGGGGTGTAGTGGGACGATGGAGGGGTGTCAGTGGGAAGAAGGAGGGGTGTCAGTGGGAAGAAGGAGGGGTGTCAGTGGGAAGATGGAGGGGTGTCAATGGAAGAAGGTGGGGTGTGAGTGGGAAGAAGGAGGGTGTCAATGGGAAGAAGGAGGGGTGTAGTGGGAAGATGGAGGGGTGTTAGTGGAAAAAGGGGGGTGTCAGTGGGAAGATGGATGGAGGGGTGTCAGTGGGAAGATGGAGGGGTGTCAGTGGGAAGAAGGAGGGGTGTTAGTGGGAAGAAGGAGGGGTGTTAGTGGAAGAAGGAGGGGGGGTGTCAATGGGAATAGGAGGAGGGGTGTTAGTGGGAAGAAGGAGGGGTGTCAGTGGGAAGATGGAGGGGTGTCAGTGGGAAGAAGGAGGGTGTCCATGGGAAGATGGAGGGGTGTCAGTGGGAGAAGAAGGAGGGTTGTCAATGCGAAGAAGGAGGGGTGTTAGTGGGGAAGAAGGAGGGGTTGTCAATGGGAATAAGGAGGGGTGTTAGTGGGAAGAAGGAGGGGTGTCAGTGGAAAGATGGAGGGGTGTCAGTGGGAAGAAGGAGGGGTGTCCATGGGAAGATGGAGGGGTGTCAGTGGGAAGAAGGAGGGTTGTCATGGGAAGAAGGAGGGTGTCAGTGGGGAGGGGTTGTCAATGGGAAGAAGGATGGGGTCAAAATGGGAAGAAGGAGGGGTGTCATGGGAAGAAGGAGGGGTGCCAATGGGAAGAAGAAGAAGGGTGTTAGTGGGAAGATGGAGGGGTGTCAATGGGAGAAGAGGAGGGGGTGTCAATGGGAAGAAGGAGGGGTGCCAATGGGAAGAAGGAGGGGTGTCATTTGGAAGAAGGAGGGGTGTCAGTGGGGAAGAAGGAGGGGTTCGTGTGAAGATGGAGGAGGGTGCCAATGGGAAGATGGATGGGTCTTATGGGAAGATGGAGGGGGTGTCAATGGGAAGATGGAGGAGGGGTGTCAATGGGAAGAAGGAGGGGGGTGTTAGTGGAAGAAGGAGGGGTTGTCAATGGAAGAAGGAGGGGTGTCAGTGGGAAGAAGGAGGGGTGTCAATGTGAAGAAGGAGGGGTGTTAGTGGGAAGATGGGGGGGTGTCAATGGGAAGAAGGGGGGTGTCAATGGGAAGAAGGAGGGGTGCCAATGGGAAGAAGGAGGGGTGTCATTTGGAAGAAGGAGGGGTGTCAGTGGGAAGAAGGAGGGGTGTCAATGGGAAGAAGAGGGGGGGTGTTCATGGGTTGGGAGGGGGGGGGTGTCAAGAAGAAGGAGGGTTGTCAATGGGAAGAAGGAGGGGTGTCAGTGGAAGAAAGGAGGGGTGTCAATGGGAAGATGGAGGGGTGTGCCAATGGGAAGATGGAGGGGTGTCAGTGGGAAGAAGGAGGGGTGTCAATGGGAAGATGGAGGGGGTGTCAGTGGGAAGAAGGAGGGGTGTCAATGGGAAGAAGGAGGGGTGTGAAAGGAAGAAGGAAGGGTGGTTAGTGGGAAGAAGGAGGGGTGTCAATGGGAAGATGGAGGGGTGTTAGTGGGAAGAAGGAGGGGTGTCAATGGAAGAAGGAGGGGTGTTAGTGGGAAGAAGGAGGGGTGTCAATGGGAAGAAGGAGGGGGTGTTAGTGGGTGGGAAGAAGGAGGGGTGTGTAATGGGAAGAGGAGGGGTGTTAGTGGGAAGATGGAGGGTGTCAATGGGAAGAAGGAGGGGTTTAGTGGGAAGAAGGAGGGGTGTCAATGGGAAGAGGAGGGGTGTTAGTGGAAGAAGGAGGGGTGTTAAGGGAAGAAGGAGGGGTGTTAGTGGGAAGAAGGAGGGGTGTCAATGGGAAGAAGGAGGGGTGTTAGTGGGAAGAAGGAGGGGTGTAAAGGGAAGAAGGAGGGGTGTTAGTGGGAAGAAGGAGGGGTGTCAATGGGGAAGATGGATGGGTGCCAATGGGTAGAAGGAGGGGTGTCAATGGGAAGAAGG
>NW_022265432.1:0-37000 GCF_002021735.2 Oncorhynchus kisutch
TCATCATCTGCACATCTATCACTCCAGTGTTAATTTGCTAAATTGTAATGACTTCACTACTATGGTCTATGTATTGCCTTTCTATTGTATTATTGACTGTACATTTGTTTATTCCATGTAGTCCACACCTCAGCAATTTCAACAACAACAAAATCTCAGAAAGGTGAGTTCCAGACATTTCTAAAATTATGCAACATTACCTGTTATTGTTTATGGCCATCATGAAAAATTGTAACTATGTTGTTGTTTGTGTCGCACTGCTTTGCTTTATCTTGGCCAGGTCGCAGTTGTAATGAGAACTTGTTCTCAACTAGCCTACCTAGTTAAATAAAGGTGTTCTCAACTAGCCTACCTGGTTAAATAAAGGTGTTCTCAACTAGCCTACCTGGTTAAATAAAGGTGTTCTCAACTAGCCTACCTAGTTAAATAAAGGTGTTCTCAACTAGCCTACCCGGTTAAATAAAGGTGTTCTCAACTAGCCTACCTGGTTAAATAAAGCTGAAATAAAAATATACAATTAAAAAATAATAATAATCACCAATTAGCCTGAAAGATTACCTACCGTATACATGGTAGATATGATAATAACAAGGATGCACACTCTATTGCTATAGCTGTAATAAAGTCATATGCAATTGTACATTTAAATAGATTTGAACAGATAAGCAATCTAAATACAAGTAATGTGGCACTCACCTTGATTATAAGATAAATGCATAATGGCTGTAACCTATCCTACACAAATCCCGTTGGTTTTCCTACCTGGAGTGTCCCTGGTCAGCCCGTCAAAAACCCGGCGAGATATTTTACCATTAACATGTCGATGAAGTCAGTGGGTGTTAGCATAATTAATTTACCATGAATACGATTATATCACTTTTCACAATTACCCTAAATCGCGCGGCATCACCAATGTTTTCCCGGTGTCCATGTCGGGGCGTCAACACAGAACGCGTTAAGTCGCCCGCGGTACCACAGGATGTGTGTGCAGACAGAAAACATACGCCTCTCAAATCAGGTGGCGTTGCGTGAACTCGCAGTTCTTTCAAAAACGCTGTCAAACTAAATCCTGGAGAACACCGGAGGATTCAATCGCCTCTCTTGTTCTCAACTTTCATTTGCCGGTCTGCCTGGCAGAAAGCCCAGTCACTTCCCTCATCAAGCCCAGTCACAGCACTGGATAGGACAAATCTCTCCGGCACCAATATTATCCAATCAGTTTGCCTACAGACAAGCCGTCAACAAAAATCCCCCTTTGTCATTATTGTAAATCCCCAGGACTCGTGTTCAATTAATCTAAACTACTTCATAATAAATACAGAATGATCAAGATTAGGTTTACCATATAAAGCCCGGTTGCCTGTTTATCGTATAGTTTCTCGTCAGAGGTCCCTTGCGAATTTGTCTCCATGGGAACAGAACGGCCCGGGTTTCTGGTTTGCACCTGCAGCTCTACAGGATATCAGACCGCAATAAATCTAGAATAATGTAACAATCATTGGCCATTTTGGAAACTAACATAACCTATTACACAATATGTTGCAATAGGTCTAGGCTAAATAATGATATTAACATTGTCAGATGACATTTGTCATAGCCTATCCTCGATGAGGCAATGTGCAGTCAGTTGCGGTTCTAGCTTGTATGGTTCCCTGGGCGAACCCCCCCGACATTTGGAACAACACAAATAAATAATCATAACATTTTAAACTATATAAATATAAAACATATATACAAAAATACGCCTCATAAATGTAACAAAAATAATGAACAAAGTCAAATAGAAACAAATGTTAGTATATAAATACAAAATATAATCAAATTATTACACTATTCATTTACTACCTTGTCTGCAAGGGGATTCATCCAGCAACTTTTCGGATACTGGCCCAACCACGAACCTACCTGCCGCCCTAGGCGTAAGACACCACAAAAGACTGCATATATTACAAAATATCAGCAGACTACAGATGTTTTTAAGTAGCTGTATACCTTTTATCTTTAGCGTGTTTCTCCTCTTTCCACTTTTCCCTGATGGCTTAGACCTTTTCTTGTCCATTTGTGTTGAATTGGCACTCGAGCATTAATACATTACCCATCCTCCAACACTGTTAACCAAGAGTCAAGACTACATTACCCATCCTCCAACACTGTTAACCAAGAGTCAAGACTACATTACCCATCCTCCAACACTGTTAACCAAGAGTCAAGACTACATTACCCATCCTCCAACACTGTTAACCAAGAGTCAAGACTACATTACCCATCCTCCAACACTGTTAACCAAGAGTCAAGACTACATTACCCATCCTCCAACACTGTTAACCAAGAGTCAAGACTACATTACCCATCCTCCAACACTGTTAACCAAGAGTCAAGACTACATTACCCATCCTCCAACACTGTTAACCAAGAGTCAAGACTACATTACCCATCCTCCAACACTGTTAACCAAGAGTCAAGACTACATTACCCATCCTCCAACACTGTTAACCAAGAGTCAAGACTACATTACCCATCCTCCAACACTGTTAACCAAGAGTCAAGACTACATTACCCATCCCCCAACACTGTTAACCAAGAGTCAAGACTACATTACCCATCCCCCAACACTGTTAACCAAGAGTCAAGACTACATTACCCATCCCCCAACACTGTTAACCAAGAGTCAAGACTACATTACCCATCCTCCAACACTGTTAACCAAGAGTCAAGACTACATTACCCATCCTCCAACACTGTTAACCAAGAGTCAAGACTACATTACCCATACCCCAACACTGTTAACCAAGAGTCAAGACTACATTACCCATCCTCCAACACTGTTAACCAAGAGTCAAGACTACATTACCCATCCTCCAACACTGTTAACCAAGAGTCAAGACTACATTACCCATACCCCAACACTGTTAACCAAGAGTCAAGACTAAACCAATTCACCTTGGTGGTGTGCAGACTGGTTTTATATTATTCTTAACGATTTCGCACAAACTAGGGGAAAAATGCAACAATATGTCTGTGAAACTATACATTCACAGTATTATGAATGAATTGTGGTTTATTTGGTAGCATTTCGTAGTGTGACTGATTTTATTAATTGCATTAGTACTGTACAAAGTTAAAGGTGCACTATTTGATAGCTCCCCCTACCTCGGGCTTCCAGTGGAGAGACCAGAGGTCAACCTACCTCCGCCCCCTCCCAATCTCGTACTTCTGAGTGGGAGACCTTCCCAGGCAGTAAGTAGCCTGGTTAGCTCACAAACTAGAATCAGGGCGCCCACTCCGACAAGGTTAATTGACCCACAGTCCCACACCATGACATGATATCATTGACTTGACATGCAAATGAGCGATAGAAAACCGATTGCGCAAATGTCACCATTCCGCATTTTTTGCAAGATGCCACCCTGGGCGGCTGCCCGTGTCATCCATACCTAAGTCCGCTACTGTTTACAATAATTAGGCCTAAATAAGCCATACCAAAAAAATATATTAACCTAGTGATGCAAAATGCAACAATTTCAAAGATTTTACTGAGTTACTGTTCATATAAGGAAATCAGTCAATTGAAATAAATGAATTAGGCCTTAATCTATAGATTTGACATGACTGGGAATACAGACAGATACACATCTGTTGGTCTCAGAACAAAAGGTAGGGGCGTGGATCAGAAAACCACTCAGTATCTGGTGAGACCATTTGCCTCATGCAGCACAACACATCTCATTTGAATAGAGTTGATCAGGCTGTTGATTGTGGCCTGTGAAATGTTGTCCCACTCCTCTTCGATGGTTGTGCGAATATGTTGGATATTGGTTGGAACTGGAACATCCTGTCCTACAAGCCTATCCCGAACATCCCAAACATGCTCAATGGGTATGTCACCCTGGTGAGTATGCAGGCAATGGAAGAACTGGGACAGTTTACGCTTCCAGGAATTGTGTACAGATCCTTGCGTCATGGGGCCGTGCATTATCATGCTGAAACATGAGGTGATGGCGGAGGCTGACTGGCACGACAATGAACCTCAGGATGTGGTCACGATATCTCTGTGCATTCAACGTGCCATCGATAAAATGCAATGGTGTTCGTTATCCATAGCTTATGCCTGCCCATACCATAACCCTACCACTACCATGGGGACCTCTGTTCACAACGTTGACATCAGCAAACCACTCGCCAACACGATGCCATTCACGTGGTCTGCGGTTGTGAGGCTGGTTGGACGCACTGCCAAATTCTCTAAAACTACGTTGTAGGCAGCTTATGGTAGAGTAATTAACAACCGCTCTGGTGGACATTCCTGAAGTCAACATGCCATTTGCAGTCTCCCCCTGTGGCAAAACTGCACATGTTATGATTATTATTCCTTTATTTCAACAAGGAACACAGACAGACCTCGTTTACAGCTGGGCCCTGCGTATACATGTTTATACATACAGTTTAGGTACAATGATTAATAAACTAAACAAGACAAACAAAACCATCACAGATAACACAAACAAATAAAAATACAACAACAGATTTCATTTCCACACAGGTTATTCTACTAACAGCACAAGAACATTACCCGAAACAGTTACAAGCAACACAAAAATAAAAATGCTCCAATAAATGTTTAAAATGGCCGACAGGGGGACAAGAGACTCAGGTTGAAGTTTAGTCTGCAGGCTATTCCATAGGCAAGGAGCCTAACAGGAAAAGGCAGCCATACACAACTCTGTGGAAACCGCATGGGCCTCAAGTGTAATTCATGCTTGAGACCTGGTTTTAGGAATTCTAATTCTAATATTGATGAGTGATGATAAATAAGAAGCTAGTTTATTCAGAAGTGCTTTATAGACAAACACGAGAGCATGTTGTTCTCGTCTCACGGACAGCGAAGTCCAACCCACATTATGATATAAAACACAGCGGTGAGTTCTGTAGCTAGCACCCGTAATAAACCCCTAATAAACCTAAGTGCGCAGTGATAAGTAGCATCCAGCGGTGAGTTCTGTAGCTAGCACCCGTAATAAACCCCTAATAAACCTAAGTGCGCAGTGATAAGTAGCATCCAGCGGTGAGTTCTGTAGCTAGCACCCGTAATAAACCCCTAATAAACCTAAGTGCGCAGTGATAAGTAGCATCCAGCGGTGAGTTCTGTAGCTAGCACCCGTAATAAACCCCTAATAAACCTAAGTGCGCAGTGATAAGTAGCATCCAGCGGTGAGTTCTGTAGCTAGCACCCGTAATAAACCCCTAATAAACCTAAGTGCGCAGTGATAAGTAGCATCCAGCGGTGAGTTCTGTAGCTAGCACCCGTAATAAACCCCTAATAAACCTAAGTGCGCAGTGATAAGTAGCATCCAGCGGTGAGTTCTGTAGCTAGCACCCGTAATAAACCCCTAATAAACCTAAGTGCGCAGTGATAAGTAGCATCCAGCGGTGAGTTCTGTAGCTAGCACCCGTAATAAACCCCTAATAAACCTAAGTGCGCAGTGATAAGTAGCATCCAGCGGTGAGTTCTGTAGCTAGCACCCGTAATAAACCTAAGTGCGCAACGATAAGTAGCATCCAGCGGTGAGTTCTGTAGCTAGCACCCGTAATACATCCCTAATAAACCTAAGTGCGCAACGATAAGTAGCATCCAGCGGTTTAAGTGTTGATGCCGTAGCGTGCGCATGTAAATAATATCCACATAATCTATAACAGACATAAAAGTAGCTTGCACAATTAGTTTTCTATTTGTAGAGGACAAGCATGTCCTGTTTCTATAGAGGAAGCCTAGCTTGATTTTTAGCCGTTTACAAAGTTCGTCAATATGCATTTTAATAGACAGTTCATCATCCAATCATATCCATAAGTATTTATATGCAGAGACCTGATTCATTTTAGAGTGGCCTTTTATTGTCTCCAGCACCTGTGTAATGATCATGCTGTTTAATCAGCTTCTTGATATGCCACACCTGACAGGTGGATGGATTATCTTGGCAAAGGACAAAATCTCACTAACAGGGATTTGAAAATAACATTTTAGAGAAATAAGCTTTTTTGAGTTTATGGAACAATTCTGGGATATTTAATTTCAGCTCTTGAAACATGGGAACCACCACTTTACATGTTGACTTTATATTTTATTTCAGTGTAGAATAAAACAGCTACCAGCTGACTTTTCCTGCGCTGCTGCCAGAAAGAACAGACATCCTGAACTTTCCGTCAGACTCAGTGTTGTGACACATCTCAGAGGAATTCACAGCTTTAGTTGACAGTAGGTATCATTTCCCATTGTTCTGATGCCTATTCAATCTGTCCTTGCGACCTTGGGGGCTCAAGTGGTCAGGAAGCAGACAGTATACCTGAGTTTTCCACATGGTTCCACTCTGAAACAATGTAGAAGCCTTGAGGTATTGCTTTCCTGCAGTCAAATGACCAAATCGCCCTCTAGTGGCCTCATGGGTGGAATTGGATTGTTTTTCACAATTTAATAATTAACACTTCTTTATTTAACCCCCCGGTGTTTCTATGGCAAATTGTCTTGTTAAATTACTGTATTCTGTGATGTATACAAAGTTTAATATTGGGATGCAAACTCAAACTTGAATACATTTCAACTACTGTATATCTGACATGGAAGAGGTGTCGTCTTTTTGAAGCCCATAACCATGTGTGTGAGGTGTATACTTTGTTTCAACGTAGATTTGTTTAAGACTACCCAGAAAACACACTGTGTGACCCTGATTTAGCCCACTGCAGTAAAAGGTTAACTCACTTGTTGCTGAGAGTAGTCTACACTCAGGTGACTGTAGTGTCATGGCAACCACTCACACAACGTCATGTGTAATCCAGTAGTCTCTGTATAGACCTATAATATAAAGGAGTGGTAGTTCATTTCAAGAGTTCATGAAATCCTTGTTTTGCTTTCTAGGCCAGTGATATAGGGGCGGCTTCTACCCCCTCGACCCTCTACTCATCTACCTCCTCTGCCTCCTCTACCCCCTCCACCTCCTTTACCTGGGGGGGGGGGGGGGGGGGGGGGGGAGGCATTGGACCAGTAACCAAAAGGTTTCATGTTCAAATCTCCAAGCTGACAAGGTACAAATCTGTCCCTGAACAGGCAGTGTTCAGGCACTGTTCCTAGTCATTGAAAATAAGAATTTGTTCTTAACTGACTTGCCTAGTTAAATAAAGGTAAAAAATAAAATAGGCCTGCCATAAAACCTCTTCATAGGCTAACCCCACGTACTGAGGACCAGAGAATCAAACATTTCACCAGGATATTTTTGTTATTAGTCAACACAGCTTCCACCCTGTTCACTTCCCATCAAGCACAGGGATGACATCAGCTACTCCGCTAAATGTCTAGTTTCCGTGGAAATGAGTGGGCCTACATTCAAGTCTACCTGTCTGTCAGGTACAGACAGGTCTATGTAAACTGAGGCAGATGCTGGCTAACCAAAGAAGTAACCCAAGTAATCTGTTTACGTCACTAATTTACTAATGACTGAGTTACTAATTACTTTGTCATTTAATCTGATTACAAATCTGAAGTAATCAGCCCAAACCCGTTGACCACATCCCATCAGGCCCATGTGGACTCTGAGAGGGGGTGTTTTGTCTAGTCTACCTTTGGCAGACCTTGAGCTACTCAGCTACCACTTATTGTCTTGGCGGATCTGTTCAGGATTCAGGATACAGTCTGTGGGGTCCCACCCTGGCCTCCACATTACTGGCAGTAGCGAAGGAAAACGGTTACTATAGTTGAACATCACCTTTTGACTCTTCTGGGTGTTGCCTCTTCTTATTGTCTTCACCATTAATACTTTTTTAAAGATTTGAAACAAACACAGGAATCAAGAGAATCATAACCCTCAGATCCTTTAGATCAGGGGTCACCAACCTTTTCTGGAATCAAGATCACTTTGAGTCAAAATGCAAGCCGAGGTCTATAACTCAGATTGTTTTTTAAACAAGACTTTAAAAAAACACAAGTTTCTTCAACATTAACCTATTCAAAACAGTTCTGGTAGCAATGAGGTTTGTGCAGTAGGCTTTAGGCCCAATGCAGTAGGCTTTAGGCCCAATGCAGTAGGTTTTAGGCCCAATGCAGTAGGCTTTAGGCCCAATGCAGTAGGCTTTAGGCCCAATGCAGTAGGCTTTAGGCCCAATACAGTATGCTTTAGACCCAATACAGTAGGCTTTAGGCCCAATGCAGTAGGCTTTAGGCCCAATACAGTAGGCTTTAGGCCCAATACAGTAGGCTATAGGCCCAATACAGTAGGCTTTAGGCCCAATACAGTAGGCTATAGGCCCAATACAGTAGGCTATAGGCCCAATACAGTAGACTATAGACCCAATGCAGTAGGCTTTAGGTCCAATACAGTAGGCTATAGGCCCAATACAGTAGGCTTTAGGCCCAATACAGTAGGCTTTAGGCCCAATACAGTAGGATTTAGGCCCAATGCAGTAGGCTTTAGGCCCAATACAGTAGGATTTAGGCCCAATACAGTAGGCTTTAGGCCCAATGCAGTAGGCTTTAGGCCCAATACAGTAGGCTTTAGGCCCAATACAGTAGGCTATAGGCCCAATACAGTAGGCTTTAGGCCCAATACAGTAGGCTATAGGCCCAATACAGTAGGCTATAGGCCCAATACAGTAGACTATAGACCCAATGCAGTAGGCTTTAGGTCCAATACAGTAGGCTATAGGCCCAATACAGTAGGCTTTAGGCCCAATACAGTAGGCTTTAGGCCCAATACAGTAGGATTTAGGCGCAATGCAGTAGGCTTTAGGCCCAATACAGTAGGCTTTAGGCCCAATACAGTAGGCTTTAGGCCCAATACAGTAGGATTTAGGCCCAATGCAGTAGGCTTTAGGCCCAATACAGTATGCTTTAGGCCCAATGCAGTAGGCTTTAGGCCCAATACAGTATGCTTTAGGCCCAATGCAGTAGGCTTTAGGCCCAATACAGTAGGCTTTAGGCCCAATGCAGTAGGCTTTAGGCCCAATGCAGTAGGCTTTAGGCACAATGCAGTAGGCTTTAGGCCCAATGCAGTAGGCTATAGGCCCAATACAGTAGGCTTTAGGCCCAATGCAGTAGGCTATAGGCCCAATACATTAGGCTTTAGGCCCAATACAGTAGGCTTTAGGCCCAATACAGTAGGCTATAGGCCCAATGCAGTAGGCTTTAGGCCCAATACAGTAGGCTTTAGGCCCAATACAGTAGGCTATAGGCCCAATACAGTAGGCTTTAGGCCCAATACAGTAGGCAATAGGCCCAATACAGTAGGCTTTAGGCCCAATACAGTAGGATTTAGGGCCAATGCAGTAGGCTTTAGGCCCAATACAGTAGGCTTTAGGCCCAATACAGTAGGCTTTAGGCCCAATACAGTAGGATTTAGGCCCAATGCAGTAGGCTTTAGGCCCAATACAGTATGCTTTAGGCCCAATGCAGTAGGCTTTAGGCCCAATGCAGTAGGCTTTAGGCCCAATGCAGTAGGCTTTAGGCCCAATACATTATCACTGCATATTGGCTATGCTTGAATTGCCCTGTCAATGTTGCTCTTCTCAGACCATTTTGAAATTACATTTCAACATTTTAAGTATATGATCACACTGGTAATAAATCGTTTGTTGTATTGTGAGGCACAGCTGAATGAGCATAATCATGTGTTTTATTTTAATTTTACTGGACTGATGATCTGCATCTGATTGTCAGTCTGAGGGGAGGAAGAGAGCAGTGGTGAGCCTGCCTGTCCCCAGACTAACCAACCCTCCCCTACTGTCCGAATACCCATAACAGTCTACTAATGCCACTTTCAAAACATCTGGGAACTCGGAAATGTCTGACTTCAGTGCCTTCAAGACAACTGGGAACTCGGAAATGTCCGACTTCAGTGCCTTCAAGACAACTGGGAACTCGGAAATGTCCGACTTCAGTGCGTTCAAGACAACTGGGAACTCGGAAATGTCCGACTCCAGTGCGTTCAAGACAACTGGGAACTCGGAAATGTCCGACTTCAGTGCGTTCAAGACAACTGGGAACACGGAAATGTCCGACTTCAGTGCGTTCAAGACAACTGGGAACTCGGAAATGTCCGACTTCAGTGCGTTCAAGACAACTGGGAACTCGGAAATGTCTGTCTTCAGTGCGTTCAAGACAACTGGGAACTCGGAAATGTCCGACTTCAGTGCGTTCAAGACAACTGGGAAAACGGAAATGTCCGACTTCAGTGCGTTCAAGACAACTGGGAACTCGGAAATGTCCGACTTCAGTGCGTTCAAGACAACTGGGAACTCGGAAATGTCTGTCTTCAGTGTGTTCAAGACAACTGGGAACTCGGAAATGTCCGACTACAGTGTGTTCAAGACAACTGGGAACTCGGAAATGGCCGACTTCAGTGCGTTCAAGACAACTGGGAACTCGGAAATGTCTGTCTTCCGACTTCAGTGCCTTCAAGACACACAAAAAAACCGAGCTCCGACTGTGAAAATCGTTTTGAACAGTCATCCAACTCAGAATTCCGTGTCGGATACTCTGGCACCTTTCTAGAACTAGATTTTACTACCTGAAGATCACTGACGTCACCTATTTTTTTTTTATAGAGTTCCCAGTTGTCTTGAAAGCACCATAAATAGTATGCGATCTGTCAATGATTTTCGAGGCCAGAATAATGAAGATTTAAATTACCATCCAGATGTGTTTACACTTGATTAATATCAAGACATAAAGCGTGCCTGGCTACCTACATGTGGTCACGCAGATCAGATCACAATGTGTTTTTTTAATCGTCTACACCTGTCTAAAAATGTGGGCACAATCAGAATGTGGACAAGATCAGGACAAAGGGAGCATGTTACCATGCATCAGAAGGCACAGCAGTATGTCTGGTCCTCCATCATGTTGTTCAGCTGTAGAGACACAACACAGTAATTCATTATGCCTGGTCCTCCATGTTGTTCCGCTGTAGAGACAACAACAACACAGTAATTCATTATGTCTGGTCCTCCATCATGTTGTTCAGCTGTAGAGATAACAACAACAACAACACAGTAATTCAGTATGTCTGGTCCTCCATCATGTTGTTCAGCTGTAGAGATAACAACAACACAGTAATTCAGTATGTCTGGTCCTAGTTGCCATAGTTACAGTAGGGATTTAAATGTTGACACAAAAGGGTAAAAACACAATGCCCATTTGAATGAGGATACAAGTATCCTGTTTCAGCTCTACCTTTCTCTGTGGAAATCTAATGGGATGTTCTTTCTCTGTGGAAATCTAATGGGATGTTCTGAAGGCCCTGAAATCATAGCCTCATACCAGACTTGGGTAAAGGTCACATCATTGTAAGTATTTGAGGTGAACTTGATTTCCACTGATCATTAAACCTTTGGGACTATTCCATTCCATTTCAACAAAACTTGAAGTTGTGGTAATAAATCATGGTGTGACAGTGACTCTCTGCCTCCACCTAGTGGTGTATCCCCACAGAGTTCTATAGGGGTCCACCTAGTGGTATCCACACAGAGTTATATAGGGGTCCACCTAGTGGTGTATCCCCACAGAGTTATACAGGGGTCCACCTAGTGGTATCTACACAGAGTTATATAGGGGTCCACCTAGTGGTATCTACACAGAGTTATATAGGGGTCCACCTAGTGGTATCTACACAGAGTTATATAGGGGTCCACCTAGTGGTATCCACACAGAGTTATATAGGGGTCCACCTAGTGGTATCCCCACAGAGTTATATAGGGGTCCACCTAGTGGTATCTACACAGAGTTATATAGGGGTCCACCTAGTGGTATCTACACAGAGTTATATAGGGGTCCACCTAGTGGTATCTACACAGAGTTATATAGGGGTCCACCTAGTGGTGTCCCCACACAGAGTTATATAGGGGTCCACCTAGTGGTATCTACACAGAGTTATATAGGGGTCCACCTAGTGGTATCTACACAGAGTTCTATAGGGGTCCACCTAGTGGTATCCACACAGAGTTCTATAGGGGTCCACCTAGTGGTATCCACACAGAGTTATATAGGGGTCCACCTAGTGGTGTCCCCACACAGAGTTATATAGGGGTCCACCTAGTGGTATCCACACAGAGTTATATAGGGGTCCACCTAGTGGTATCTACACAGAGTTATATAGGGGTCCACCTAGTGGTATCTACACAGAGTTCTATAGGGGTCCACCTAGTGGTATCCACACAGAGTTCTATAGGGGTCCACCTAGTGGTATCCACACAGAGTTATATAGGGGTCCACCTAGTGGTGTCCCCACACAGAGTTATATAGGGGTCCACCTAGTGGTATCCACACAGAGTTCTACAGGGGTCCACCTAGTGGTGTCCCCACACAGAGTTATATAGGGGTCCACCTAGTGGTATCCACACAGAGTTCTACAGGGGTCCACCTAGTGGTATCTACACAGAGTTATATAGGGGTCCACCTAGTGGTATCTACACAGAGTTATATAGGGGTCCACCTAGTGGTATCCACACAGAGTTCTATAGGGGTCCACCTAGTGGTATCCACACAGAGTTATATAGGGGTCCACCTAGTGGTATCCACACAGAGTTCTACAGGGGTCCACCTAGTGGTGTCCCCACACAGAGTTATATAGGGGTCCACCTAGTGGTGTCCCCACACAGAGTTCTACAGGGGTCCACCTAGTGGTGTCCCCACAGAGTTATATAGGGGTCCACCTAGTGGTATCCACACAGAGTTATATAGGGGTCCACCTAGTGGTATCTACACAGAGTTCTACAGGGGTCCACCTAGTGGTATCTACACAGAGTTCTATAGGGGTCCACCTAGTGGTATCCACACAGAGTTCTATAGGGGTCCACCTAGTGGTATCCACACAGAGTTATATAGGGGTCCACCTAGTGGTATCTACACAGAGTTCTACAGGGGTCCACCTAGTGGTATCCACACAGAGTTCTACAGAGGTCCACCTAGTGGTATCCACACAGAGTTATATAGGGGTCCACCTAGTGGTATCCACACAGAGTTATATAGGGGTCCACCTAGTGGTATCCACACAGAGTTATATAGGGGTCCACCTAGTGGTATCCACACAGAGTTCTATAGGGGTCCACCTAGTGGTATCCCCACAGAGTTCCCCTGTCCAGAGTTCTATAGGGGTCCACCTAGTGGTATCCACACAGAGTTCTACAGGGGTCCACCTAGTGGTATCCCCACAGAGTTCTACAGGGGTCCACCTAGTGGTATCCCCACAGAGTTCCCCTGTCCAGAGTTTTATAGGGGTCCACCTAGTGCCAGGTGCCAAGTGCACCGGTTTGAGGTGTAGTAGGTGCCAGGTGCACTAGTTTGAGTGTGTGAAGAACTGCAGCGCTGCTGGGTTTTTCACACTGAACAGTTTCCTGTGTGTATCAGGAATGGTCCCCCACCCAAAGGACATCCAGCCAACTTGACACAACTATAGGAAGCATTGGAGTCAACATGAGTCGGCATCCCTGTGGAACGCTTTCAGGGACTGGTGCACTTCACAAAATAGATGGCATCATGAGGAAAGAAAATGATGTGGATATATTGAAGCCACATCTCAAGACATCAGTCAGGAAGTTAAAGCTTAGTCGCAAATGGGTCTTCCAAATGGACAATGATCCCAAGCATACTTCCAAAGTTGTGGCAAAACGGCTTAAGGACAACAAAGTCAAGGTATCTGGAGTGGCCATCACAAAGCCCTGACCTCAATCCTATAGAAAATTTGTGGGCGGAACTGAAAAAGCGTGTGCGAGCAAGGAGGCCTACAAACCTGACTCAGTTACACCAGCTTTGTCAAGAGGAATGGGCCAAAATTCACCCAACTTATTGTGGGAAGCTTGTGAAAGGCTACCCGAAACACGTGACCCAAGTTGAACAATTTAAAGTCAATACACTCAATTAGTATTTGGTAGCATGTAAACTTCTGACCCACTGGGAATGTGATGAAAGAAATAAAAGCTGAAATAAATCACTCTACTATTATTCAGACATTTCACATTCTCTTAAAATAAAGTGGTGATCCTAACTGACCTAAAACAAGGCATTTTCTCGAGGATTATATGTCATGAATTGTGAAAAACTGAGTTTAAATGTATTTGGCTAAGGTGTATGAAAACTTCCGACTTCAACTGTAGGTTTAGGCTAATACATGATACTTATAACGGGGCTGTACAAATGACCTGGACTAACCTATACCCCTGCACATTGACTTGGTACCGGTACCCCCTGTGTACAGCCTCGTTATTGTTATTCTATTGTGTTACTTTTCATCATTTTTTCGCCATTTCGTTCCGTTTGCTTCTGTTAAATAAATGTTTCAACAGAATCGGCGGAATAAATACACCCCTGATCACGTGTAAACACAGTTTTCTTTCACAGCAGCCATGTTGTATTCATTCTCGCATCTATGTGCTCCCCTCCTCTCACCTTTTCCCTTTGCTTGTGGACTTCAATGTACAAATCATCAGCTGTATGTGACCAGGCAAAAAAAACTTTCCAAGCCAAACCATATCATAACCACTACACACAGCCTACATCGTTGTCACAATATTAGCTAAAGTAACATCAGTCAACATAGCTAATAGAACTAACGAGAAAGTAAACCTGCTACAATCATGAAGTAATGTTACATTTGACAGTCAGTAAGCGGTTACAGCGGAAGCCCCGGTGGCAAAAAATGTGTCAAACCAAAAGCTTACCTTAGAAGAGTTCCAGTGTTGTGTTGGATAGTCATAGCCAGCTAGCTAACATATCATCCCTCTGTTTTAGCAGGGTGTCAAACCAAAGCTTACCTTAGAAGAGTTCCAGTGTTGTGTTGGATAGTCATAGCCAGCTAGCTAACATATCATCCCTCTGTTTTAGCAGGGTGTCAAACCAAAAGCTTACCTTAGAAGAGTTCCAGTGTTGTGTTGGATAGTCATAGCCAGCTAGCTAACATATCATCCCTCTGTTTTAGCAGGGTGTCAAACCAAAGCTTACCTTAGAAGAGTTCCAGTGTTGTGTTGGATAGTCATAGCCAGCTAGCTAACATATCTTCCCTCTGTTTTAGCAGGGTGTTTGAGTAGGCTAAACAACTGTATCTAGCTGCATTTTCTAGCTAAGCAAGTGAAACTGAAAGTGAATCTCTAGCTTCTCCTTCTCCTAGGAGAAACCTAGTGGTTAGAGCGTTGGACTAGTAACCGGAAGGTTGCAAGTTCAAACCCCCGAGCTGACAAGGTACAAATCTGTCGTTCTGCCCTTGAACAGGCAGTTAACCCACTGTTCCTAGGCCCTCATTGAAAATAAGAATTTGTTCTTAACTGACTTGCCTAGTTAAATAAATAAAAACATTTTTTGGAAGAAATTCAATTTGTTCAAAACTGTTCAACTATTGTCTTTCTCTTTGAGTCAACTACTCACCACATTTTATGCACTGCAGTACTAGCTAGCTGTAGCTTATGCTTTCAGTACTAGATTCATCATGTTATACACTGCAGTGCTAGCTAGCTGTAGCTTATGCTTTCAGTGCTAGAGTCATCATGTTATGCACTGCAGTGCTAGCTAGCTGTAGCTTATGCTTTCAGTACTAGATTCATCATGTTATACACTGCAGTGCTAGCTAGCTGTAGCTTATGCTTTCAGTGCTAGATTCATCATGTTATGCACTGCAGTGCTAGTTAGCTGTAGCTTATGCTTTCAGTACTAGATTCATCATGTTATGCACTGCAGTGCTAGCTAGCTGTAGCTTATGCTTTCAGCACTAGATCAATTCTCTGATCCTTTGATTGGGTGGACAACATGTTCATGCTACAAGAGCTCTGATAGGTTGTAGGATGTCCTCTGGAAGCTGTCATAATTACTGTGTAAGTCTACGGAAGGGGGTGAGAACCATGAGCCTCCTAGGTTTTGTATTGAAGTCAATATACCCAGAGGACGGAAGGTCTTCCGGCTATACCATGGTCCTACCCGTTGAGGCTACTGTAGACCTTCATTGCAAAACAGGGTGTTTTAATAATTTTTTGGGGGGGTGAAGTGAATATATTTTATATAGTTTTTAATTTAAAAAGGATAACTTTAAATATTTTCACCGAGGAGGATGGTCCTCCCCTTCCTCCTCTGAGGAGCCTCCACTGATTTAAATGGCATACTGTTATGAAACATAAAACATTGAGAACTGAACTTCTTTCATCTGGTTGATTAACCTTTATTAGTCAAATCTGTGACCTGTACATTTCATTCAGTGGAATTTATGTTTATACAGAAGCAGGATTGTTTAGTCAACCATTTTACAGACAGGAATATTTACCAACATAAAAAGCAATAACAGCGCGATCAATGATGTCTAAATGAGACGTTTTAACCACAGTGGTGATACATTCTATTCATTGGTATTTTACAATGTCTATCAACTTCAGTGGTGCATAATCATGAATATTTAGATATAATAATCATCTGTTAACTCATGACTAGAGAGTTCATATCAATATTTGTTCCAGTGTGTCTTACTGAACATAACCAGGATTAGAGTCAAACATCAAGTGTTTGGCACAGGGACCACCTGACACAGGGACATTGAAGAGGAGTCATCCCAAAGCTGAAACCCTGGATAAAGGGGCTCAGTGAATGTGGTGTGGAATGTGTACAGGTGGGTCAGTGAGTCAGAGGAGACTCTGTAGAAGGACAGAGTGCCGGCTGGCCAGTCCAGATACACCCCTAGTCTGTGGGAGCTGGAGGACGGGACGTCTATGTCAGTGTAATTATCATTGTGCCAGGCAGTGTAACGGTTGTTAAAGCAGCTCAGACTCCAGGACTTGTCATTCTGTCCAATCACACAGTCCTCATCCCCCCCTTCTCTCCTGCTGATTCCTCTATATGTCACTCCTACATCAGCCCCTATCCCACTCCTCTCTACCTCCCAGTAACAGAGCCCAGTCAGACCCTCTCTACACAGCACCTGTTCACAGTCCACAAATCTCTCTGGGTGATCAGGATACGGCTGAGCCTCTTCGCTACGTGTCACCTTTCTGTTGTCCTCAGACAGAGAGAGCTTTATGTTTACTGTGTTTGGGTCCAGTGTGAGATCACAGGCATCTGATGGGGAAGACCAGGGATATCACAAATCATCTTCATATCACATCAGAATGTTAATGGTTCTAGGTATTAAAGGACCACATCAGAATGTTAATGGTTCTAGGTATTAAAGGACCACATCATAATGTTAATGGTTCTAGGTAATAAAGGACCACATCAGAATGTTAATGGTTCTAGGTAATAAAGGACCACATCAGAATGTTAATGGTTCTAGGTAATAAAGGACCACATCAGAATGTTAATGGTTCTAGGTATTAAAGGACCACATCAGAATGTTAATGGTTCTAGGTATTAAAGGACCACATCAGAATGTTAATGGTTCTAGGTATTAAAGGACCACATCAGAATGTTAATGGTTCTAGGTAATACAGGACCACATCGGAATGTTAATGGTTCTAGGTAATAAAGGACCACATCAGAATGTTAATGGTTCTAGGTAATAAAGGACCACATCAGAATGTTAATGGTTCTAGGTATTAAAGGACCACATCAGAATGTTAATGGTTCTAGGTATTAAAGGACCACATCAGAATGTTAATGGTTCTAGGTATTAAAGGACCAAACAAAGAGTATTTAAGACTTGCTGAATGATGATACGTTATACTGTATGGTCATATAAAACACAGACACACAGCAACATATAACCACAGAGGGAAGTCCTATTAGGGTAACCACACATGCATACATTACTTACCAATCAAGCTCTGAAAAATGATTTCATTATTTTCTAACCCCTTACTTGAAATAAGACTGATTAATAACAAGCTAATTATTCATAGCAGTCAACACTCACATTTTCTAGGCCAAGGTTTGATTGTGTACACTCCACCAGGTTCCACACTGTGAGGGGAGCAGGAGAACAGGCAGTCAATCTCTCTGCCTCACACACACAGACGGTCAGCATATCACATTGTTCATGTGGTGGTAAGTAAAGTATGTCTGGCTCACAGTGCATGTCAATTATCATACCTAACCTGATAACTATCAATAGTCATAACAAACCAGATAACTATCAATAGTCATAACTAACCTGATAACTATCAATAGTCATAACTAACCTGATAACTATCAAGTCATAACTAACCTGATAACTATCAATAGTCATAACTAACCTGATAACTATCAATAGTCATAACTAACCTGATAATTATCAATAGTCATAACTAACCTGATAACTATCAATAGTCATAACTAACCTGATAACTATCAATTATCATAACCTGATAACTATCAATAGTCATAACTAACCTGATAACTATCAATAGTCATAACTAACCTGATAACTATCAATAGTCATAACTAACCTGATAACTATCAATAGTCATAACTAACCTGATAACTATCAATAGTCATAACTAACCAGATAACTATCAAGTCATAACTAACCTGATAACTATCAATTATCATAACCTGATAACTATTAATTATCATAACTAACCTGATAACTATCAATCATTATAACTAACCTGATAACTATCAATTATCATAACCTGATAACTATTAATTATCATAACTAACCTGATAACTATCAATAGTCATAACTAACCTGATAACTATTAATTATCATAACCTGATAACTATCAATTATCATAACCAACCCAAACTCAGAAAAATGTCTTACAGTATTGTGGTGAAGCTGTGATTATAGCTGACAAGGAATGATTTCCTCAAATCATGAAGTAATGGATCTATGCCTGTGCCTCCTTGCCACCTCTTCCTGGGTCTCTGAGAAACTGTTATAAGGCAGAGAGTTCTGGCAGGTGATTGAGGGGAGCTGGTGCTTTGATGAGCGTTGGGTTCCGTAACCTACAAGTCTCTGCTGGGTAGAGCTGCCGGGGATTAAGGCAGGAAGTGAGGGGGAATTTGGGGGACCAGATCAAATAGTTGGGTTTCAAGGGGTGCTCATCCTCTCCCCTACACCTTGGGAATAGAGCAGGCTGCTTGCTGTAGCATGTTCTTTTGTATCCGACTTAAATAATTTCCCTGTGAGCAGTGAATTCACATGTTTGCGGAGTATCACTTTTGTGCAACGTGTCACCTTCTAGTGCGTAATGATGCTCATAGCCTATCATTATACCACAGAGCCTATCATTATACCACAGAGCCTATCATTATACCACAGAGCCTATCATTATACCACAGAGCCTATCATTATACCACAGAGCCTATCATTATACCACATAGCCTATTATTATACCACATAGCCTATCATTATACCACAGAGCTTGTTTATCCACATAGCCTATCATTATACCACAGAGCTTGTTTATCCACATAGCCTATCATTATACCACAGAGCTTCTTTATCCACATAGTCTATCATTATACCAGAGCTTATCATTATACCAAAGAGCTTGTTTATCCACATAGCCTGTCATTATACCACAGATTTTGTTTATTCCTGACACATACTGATGCTCAGGTTGAATCACATAGTCTACTGATGCTCAGGTTGAATCATAGACTACATACATTTTGTAGGCCACCTCACATCTTATCCACGGGATCCTATGAACTTGGAAGTAATAAAGTATTTCAATGTGTTTTTTCTCAGGTTGTGGTTTGTGTGTTGGTGTGTTCAGACCTCTGACGCCGGCCCATACTGGTTAATACAAAGGTGGGGATAGAGCTTTGCTACTCTGATCTACCAGTACCTGTCCCTCCACTCAGGTGGTCTACTCTGATCTACCAGTACCTGTCCCTCCACTCAGGTGGTCTACTCTGATCTACCAGTACCTGTCCCTCCACTCAGGTGGTCTACTCTGATCTACCAGTACCTGTCCCTCCACTCAGGTGGTCTACTCTGATCTACCAGTACCTGTCCCTCCACTCAGGTGGTCTACTCTGATCTACCAGTACCTGTCCCTCCACTCAGGTGGTCTACTCTGATCTACCAGTACCTGTCCCTCCACTCAGGTGGTCTACTCTGATCTACCAGTACCTGTCCCTCCACTCAGGTGGTCTACTCTGATCTACCAGTACCTGTCCCTCCACTCAGGTGGTCTACTCTGATCTACCAGTACCTGTCCCTCCACTCAGGTGGTCTACTCTGATCTACCAGTACCTGTCCCTCCACTCAGGTGGTCTACTCTGATCTACCAGTACCTGTCCCTCCACTCAGGTGGTCTACTCTGATCTACCAGTACCTGTCCTTCCACTCAGGTGGTCTACTCTGATCTACCAGACACTTGTCCCTCCACTCAGGTGGTCTCAAGCTCTATTACAGTATGTCAATGATCAACACATATTGACACAAACCCTCTACATACTTGAGTTTCTCCAGTCTGCAGTGTGGATCCTCCAGTCCAGCAGAGAGCAGTCTGACTCCTGAGTCTCCTGAGCGATTGTTACTCAGGTCCAGCTCTCTCAGGTGTGAGGGGTTTGACCTCAGAGCTGAGACCAGAGATGCACAGCCTTCCTCTTCAACTCCACAGAGCGACAAGCTGCAGAGAGTTAAACATGATTTCAAAATCACACTGCTGGTCTTTGAACATAAAAAGATGCAGCTAAAAACAATAAAAGTCTCTTAGGAAAGTAGTCAGGCCCCTTGAAGTTTACCAGAAGTCTCTTAGGAAAGTAGTCAGGCCCCTTGAAGTATACCAGAAGTCTCTTAGGAAAGTAGTCAGGCCCCTTGAAGTATACCAGAAGTCTCTTAGGAAAGTAGTCAGGCCCCTTGAAGTATACCAGAAGTCTCTTAGGAAAGTAGTCAGGCCCCTTGAAGTATACCAGAAGTCTCTTAGGAAAGTAGTCAGGCCCCTTGAAGTTTACCAGAAGTCTCTTAGGAAAGTAGTCAGGCCCCTTGAAGTATACCAGAAGTCTCTTAGGAAAGTAGTCAGGCCCCTTGAAGTATACCAGAAGTCTCTTAGGAAAGTAGTCAGGCCCCTTGAAGTATACCAGAAGTCTCTTAGGAAAGTAGTCAGGCCCCTTGAAGTTTACCAGGAGTCTCTTAGGAAAGTAGTCAGGCCCCTTGAAGTTTACCAGAAGTCTCTTAGGAAAGTAGTCAGGCCCCTTGAAGTATACCAGAAGTCTCTTAGGAAAGTAGTCAGGCCCCTTGAAGTATACCAGAAGTCTCTTAGGAAAGTAGTCAGGCCCCTTGAAGTTTACCAGAAGTCTCTTAGGAAAGTAGTCAGGCCCCTTGAAGTTTACCAGAAGTCTCTTAGGAAAGTAGTCAGGCCCCTTGAAGTTTACCAGAAGTCTCTTAGGAAAGTAGTCAGGCCACTTGAAGTTTACCAGAAGTCTCTTAGGAAAGTAGTCAGGCCCCTTGAAGTATACCAGAAGTCTCTTAGGAAAGTAGTCAGGCCCCTTGAAGTTTACCAGAAGTCTCTTAGGAAAGTAGTCAGGCCCCTTGAAGTTTACCAGAAGTCTCTTAGGAAAGTAGTCAGGCCCCTTGAAGTTTACCAGAAGTCTCTTAGGAAAGTAGTCAGGCCCCTTGAAGTTTACCAGAAGTCTCTTAGGAAAGTAGTCAGGCCCCTTGAAGTTTACCAGAAGTCTCTTAGGAAAGTAGTCAGGCCCCTTGAAGTTTACCAGAAGTCTCTTAGGAAAGTAGTCAGGCCCCTTGAAGTTTACCAGAAGTCTCTTAGGAAAGTAGTCAGGCCCCTTGAAGTTTACCAGAAGTCTCTTAGGAAAGTAGTCAGGCCCCTTGAAGTTTACCAGAAGTCTCTTAGGAAAGTAGTCAGGCCCCTTGAAGTTTACCAGAAGTCTCTTAGGAAAGTAGTCAGGCCCCTTGAAGTTTACCAGAAGTCTCTTAGGAAAGTAGTCAGGCCCCTTGAAGTTTACCAGAAGTCTCTTAGGAAAGTAGTCAGCCCCCTTGAAGTTTACCAGAAGTCTCTTAGGAAAGTAGTCAGGCCCCTTGAAGTTTACCAGAAGTCTCTTAGGAAAGTAGTCAGGCCCCTTGAAGTTTACCAGAAGTCTCTTAGGAAAGTAGTCAGGCCCCTTGAAGTTTACCAGAAGTCTCTTAGGAAAGTAGTCAGGCCCCTTGAAGTTTACCAGAAGTCTCTTAGGAAAGTAGTCAGGCCCCTTGAAGTTTACCAGAAGTCTCTTAGGAAAGTAGTCAGGCCCCTTGAAGTTTACCAGAAGTCTCTTAGGAAAGTAGTCAGGCCCCTTGAAGTTTACCAGAAGTCTCTTAGGAAAGTAGTCAGGCCCCTTGAAGTTTACCAGGAGTCTCTTAGGAAAGTAGTCAGGCCCCTTGAAGTTTACCAGAAGTCTCTTAGGAAAGTAGTCAGGCCCCTTCAAGTTTACCAAAAGTCTCTTAGGAAAGTAGTCAGGCCCCTTGAAGTTTACCAGAAGTCTCTTAGGAAAGTAGTCAGGCCACTTTAAGTTTACCAAAAGTCTCTTAGGAAAGTAGTCAGGCCCCTTGAAGTTTACCAAAAGTCTCTTAGGAAAGTAGTCAGGCCCCTTGAAGTTTACTAAAAGTCTTTTAGGAAAGTAGTCAGGCCCCTTGAAGTTTGCCAAAAGGCACCTAAAGGACTCAGACCATGAGAAACAAAATGAAAGCAAGATTGAACTCTTTGGCCTGAATGCCAAGCACATTTGGAAGAAACCTGGCACCATTTCTAAGGTGAAGCATGGTGGTGGCAGCATCATGCTGTGAGGCTCTTTTTCAGCGGCAGGGACTGGGAGACCGGTCAGGCTTGAGGGAACGATTAACAGAGGAAAATACAGAGAGATCCTTGATGAAAACCTGCTCCAGAGTTCCAGTTCCGTACTAATCATTACGGTTCAATGTCACGTACTAATCATTACGGTTCAATGTCACGTACTAATCATTACGGTTCAATGTCACGTACTAATCATTACGGTTCAATGTCACGTACTAATCATTACGGTTCAATGTCACGTACTAATCATTACGGTTCAATGTCACGTACTAAACTAATCATTACGGTTCAATGTCACGTACTAATCATTACGGTTCAATGTCACGTACTAAACTAATCATTATGGTTCAATGTCACGTACTAATCATTACGGTTCAATGTCACGTACTAATCATTACGGTTCAATGTCACGTACTAATCATTACGGTTCAATGTCACGTACTAATCATTACGGTTCAATGTCACGTACTAATCATTACGGTTCAATGTCACGTACTAATCATTACGGTTCAATGTCACGTACTAATCATTACGGTTCAATGTCACGTACTAAACTAATCATTACGGTTCAATGTCACGTACTAATCATTACGGTTCAATGTCACGTACTAAACTAATCATTACGGTTCAATGTCACGTACTAATCATTACGGTTCAATGTCACGTACTAATCATTACGGTTCAATGTCACGTACTAATCATTACGGTTCAATGTCACGTACTAATCATTACGGTTCAATGTCACGTACTAAACTAATCATTACGGTTCAATGTCACGTACTAATCATTACGGTTCAATGTCACGTACTAAACTAATCATTACGGTTCAATGTCACGTACTAATCATTACGGTTCAATGTCACGTACTAAACTAATCATTACGGTTCAATGTCACGTACTAATCATTACGGTTCAATGTCACGTACTAATCATTACGGTTCAATGTCACGTACTAAACTAATCATTACGGTTCAATGTCACGTACTAATCATTACGGTTCAATGTCACGTACTAATCTAATCATTACGGTTCAATGTCACGTACTAATCATTACGGTTCAATGTCACGTACTAAACTAATCATTACGGTTCAATGTCACGTACTAAACTAATCATTACGGTTCAATGTCACGTACTAATCATTACGGTTCAATGTCACGTACTAATCATTACGGTTCAATGTCACGTACTAATCATTACGGTTCAATGTCACGTACTAAACTAATCATTACGGTTCAATGTCACGTACTAATCATTACGGTTCAATGTCACGTACTAAACTAATCATTACGGTTCAATGTCACGTACTAATCATTACGGTTCAATGTCACGTACTAAACTAATCATTACGGTTCAATGTCACGTACTAATCATTACGGTTCAATGTCACGTACTAATCATTACGGTTCAATGTCACGTACTAAACTAATCATTACGGTTCAATGTCACGTACTAATCATTACGGTTCAATGTCACGTACTAATCATTACGGTTCAATGTCACGTACTAATCATTACGGTTCAATGTCACGTACTAATCATTACGGTTCAATGTCACGTACTAATCATTGCGGTTCAATGTCACGTACTAATCATTACGGTTCAATGTCACGTACTAATCATTACGGTTCAATGTCACGTACTAAACTAATCATTACGGTTCAATGTCACGTACTAATCATTACGGTTCAATGTCACGTACTAAACTAATCATTACGGTTCAATGTCACGTACTAATCATTACGGTTCAATGTCACGTACTAATCATTACGGTTCAATGTCACGTACTAATCATTACGGTTCAATGTCACGTACTAAACTAATCATTACGGTTCAATGTCACGTACTAATCATTACGGTTCAATGTCACGTACTAAACTAATCATTACGGTTCAATGTCACGTACTAATCATTACGGTTCAATGTCACGTACTAATCATTACGGTTCAATGTCACGTACTAATCATTACGGTTCAATGTCACGTACTAAACTAATCATTACGGTTCAATGTCACGTACTAAACTAATCATTACGGTTCAATGTCACGTACTAATCATTACGGTTCAATGTCACGTACTAAACTAATCATTACGGTTCAATGTCACGTACTAAACTAATCATTACGGTTCAATGTCACGTACTAAACTAATCATTACGGTTCAATGTCACGTACTAAACTAATCATTACGGTTCAATGTCACGTACTAAACTAATCATTACGGTTCAATGTCACGTACTAAACTAATCATTACGGTTCAATGTCACGTACTAAACTAATCATTACGGTTCAATGTCACGTACTAAACTAATCATTACGGTTCAATGTCACGTAGTAAACTAATCATTACGGTTCAATGTCACGTACTAAACTAATCATTACGGTTCAATGTCACGTACTAAACTAATCATTACGGTTCAATGTCACGTAGTAAACTAATCATTAGTGTTCAATGTCACGTACTAAAATAATCAGTAGTGTTCAATGTCACGTACTAATCATTAGTGTTCAATGTCACGTACTAAACTAATCATTACGGTTCAATGTCACGTACTAAACGAATCATTACGGTTCAATGTCACGTACTAAACTAATCATTACGGTTCAATGTCACGTACTAAACTAATCATTACGGTTCAATGTCACGTACTAAACTAATCATTACGGTTCAATGTCACGTACTAAACTAATCATTAGTGTTCAATGTCACGTACTAAACTAATCATTACGGTTCAATGTCACGTACTGAACTAATCATTACGGTTCAATGTCACGTACTAAACGAATCATTACGGTTCAATGTCACGTACTAAACGAATCATTACGGTTCAATGTCACATACTAAACTAATCATTACGGTTCAATGTCACGTACTAAACTAATCATTAGTGTTCAATGTCACGTACTAAACTAATCATTACGGTTCAATGTCACGTACTAAACGAATCATTACGGTTCAATGTCACGTACTAAACGAATCATTACGGTTCAATGTCACGTACTAAACGAATCATTACGGTTCAATGTCACGTACTAAACAAATCATTACGGTTCAATGTCACGTACTAAACTAATCATTACGGTTCAATGTCACGTACTAAACGAATCATTACGGTTCAATGTCACGTACTAAACGAATCATTACGGTTCAATGTCACGTACTAAACGAATCATTACGGTTCAATGTCACGTACTAAACGAATCATTACGGTTCAATGTCACGTACTAAACTAATCATTACGGTTCAATGTCACGTACTAAACGAATCATTACGGTTCAATGTCACGTACTAAACGAATCATTACGGTTCAATGTCACGTACTAAACTAATCATTACGGTTCAATGTCACGTACTAAACGAATCATTACGGTTCAATGTCACGTACTAAACTAATCATTACGGTTCAATGTCACGTACTAAACGAATCATTACGGTTCAATGTCACGTACTAAACTAATCATTACGGTTCAATGTCACGTACTAAACTAATCATTACGGTTCAATGTCACGTACTAAACTAATCATTACGGTTCAATGTCACGTACTAAACGAATCATTACGGTTCAATGTCACGTACTAAACGAATCATTACGGTTCAATGTCACGTACTAAACTAATCATTAGTGTTCAATGTCACGTACTAAACTAATCATTACTGTTCAATGCCACGTACTAAACTAATCATTAGTGTTCAATGTCACGTACTAAACTAATCAGTAGTGTTCAATGTCACGTACTAAACTAATCATTACGGTTCAATGTCACGTACTAAACTAATCAGTAGTGTTCAATGTCACGTACTAAACTAATCATTACTGTTCAATGCCACGTACTAAACTAATCAGTAGTGTTCAATGTCACGTACTAAACTAATCATTACGGTTCAATGTCACATACTAAACTAATCATTAGTGTTCAATGCCACGTACTAAACTAATCATTAGTGTTCAATGTCACGTACTAAACTAATCATTTGTGTTCAATGTCACGTACTAATCAGTAGTGTTCAATGTCACGCACTAAACTAATCATTACTGTTCAATGCCACGTACTAAACTAATCAGTAGTGTTCAATGTCACGTAGTAAACTAATCATTACTGTTCAATGTCACGTGCACAAGTACAGTGAAATTCATTTCCTGCAAGTCCTAAACCCAACAATCAATCAATAAACACACAAGAAATACAAATAGAAGAGAAGAAATGAAAAGAACACTAGAGAAGAAGAAGCGATGTACAGAGTCACTTCCATATTTATGAGCAGGGAGACTGGAATGATAGATGTAGATATACACTACCGTTCAAAAGTTTGGGGTCACTTAGAAATGTCCTTGTTTTTGAAAGAAAAGCACATTTCTTGTCCATTAAAATAATATTGAATTGATCAGAAATATAGTGTAGACATTGTTAGTGTTGTAAATGACAATTGTAGCTGGAAACGTCGGATTTCTTATGGAATATCTGTCATGCCCTGGCCATAGAGAGGCTTTCATTCTCTGTTTTGGTTAGGCCAGGGTGTGACTAGGGTGGGCATTCTAGGTTATTTTTTCTATATTTTTGTATTTCTTTGTTTTGGCCGGGTTTGATTCTCAATCAGGGACAGCTGTCTATCGTTGTCTCTGATTGGGAACCATACTTAGGTAGCTTTTTCCCCACAGGGTGTTTGTGGGTAGTTATTTTCTGTTTAGTGTTTTCTGCACCTTACAGGACTGTTTCGGTTTTTGTTCATTCTCTTTGTTATTTGTTATTTCAGTGTTCAGTTAATAAAAATCATGAAAACTTACCACGCTGCGCTTTGGTCCACACCTTCTTCCACAAACGATCGTTACAATATCGACATCGATTATCATTTTAAAAGGCTAATTGATCATTAGGAAACCATTATGCAATGTTAGTGTAGCCGATGTGAAATGGCTAGCTAGTTAGCGGTGGTGCGCGCTAAAGTCTATACTGTTACATTAGCACAGCTGAAAACTGTTGTGCTTATTAAAGAAGCAATACAACTGGCCTTCTTTAGACTAGTTGAGTATCTGGAGCATCAGCATTCGTGGGTTCGATTACAGACTCAAAATGGAAACTAAGGTTTTCTGAAACTTGTCAGTCTATTCTTGTTCTGAGAAATGAATGCTATTCCATGCGAGAAATTGCCAAGAAGCTGAAGATTTCGTACAACGCTGTGTACTACTCCCTTCACAGAACAGTGTGAACTGGCTCTAACCAGAATAGAAAGAAAAGTGGGAGGCCCCGGTGCACAACTGAGCAAGAGGACAAGTACATTAGTGTGTCTAGTTTGAGAAACAGATGTATCACAAGTCCTCAAGAGGCAGCTTCATTAAATAGTACCCACAAAACACCAGTCTCAACGTCCACAGTGAAGAGGCGACTCCAGGATGCTTGCCAAAAAATGTGCTTTTCTTTCAAAAACAAGTACGTTTCTAAGTGACCCCAAACGTTTGAACGGTAGTAATATACAGTGCCTTGCGAAAGTATTCGGCCCCCTTGAACTTTGCGACCTTTTGCCACATTTCAGGCTTCAAACATAAAGATATAAAACTGTATTTTTTTGTGAAGAATCAACAACAAGTGGGACACAATCATGAAGTGGAACGACATTTATTGGATATTTCAAACTTTTTTAACAAATCAAAAACTGAAAAATTGGGCGTGCAAAATTATTCAGCCCCCTTAAGTTAATACTTTGTAGCGCCACCTTTTGCTGCGATTACAGCTGTAAGTCGCTTGGGGTATGTCTCTATCAGTTTTGCACATCGAGAGACTGACATTTTTTCCCATTCCTCCTTGTAAGTCTTCACAAGGTTTTCAGAACAGGCAGTGATGCAGACAGTCAAGATGCTCTCAATGGTGCAGCTGTTTAACGTTTTGAGGATTTGAAGGCCCGCAGTGTATTAGGTGAAAAGCTTCAAGTTACTCAGAGTACATATCACTGACAATCTGAACTGGTCCACCCACATAGACGATGTGGTGAAGAACACAAAACAGTGCCTCTTCAACCTCACTTGACTAAAATACAGTACATTTATATTAAATGGGTAAAACAGTATGTAAACATAACTAAAGTGACGAGTGTTCCATTATTAAAGTGACGAGTGTTCCATTACTAAAGTGACGAGTGTTCCATTACTAAAGTGACGAGTGTTCCATTACTAAAGTGACGAGTGTTCCATTACTAAAGTGACGAGTGTTCCATTATTAAAGTGACGAGTGTTCCATTATTAAAGTGACGAGTGTTCCATTACTAAAGTGACGAGTGTTCCATTACTAAAGTGACGAGTGTTCCATTATTAAAGTGACGAGTGTTCCATTACTAAAGTGACGAGTGTTCCATTATTAAAGTGACGAGTGTTCCATTATTAAAGTGACGAGTGTTCCATTATTAAAGTGACGAGTGTTCCATTATTAAAGTGACGAGTGTTCCATTACTAAAGTGACGAGTGTTCCATTATTAAAGTGACGAGTGTTCCATTATTAAAGTGACGAGTGTTCCATTATTAAAGTGACGAGTGTTCCATTATTAAAGTGACGAGTGTTCCATTATTAAAGTGACGAGTGTTCCATTATTAAAGTGACGAGTGTTCCATTATTAAAGTGACGAGTGTTCCATTATTAAAGTGACGAGTGTTCCATTATTAAAGTGACGAGTGTTCCATTATTAAAGTGACGAGTGTTCCATTATTAAAGTGACGAGTGTTCCATTATTAAAGTGACGAGTGTTCCATATCTATGTACATATAGCAGCACCCTCCAAGGTGCATGGATGAGTAACTGGTAGTTAAGTAACTGGTAGCTAAGTAGTTCATTATGAAACATACACCTCCACCTTTCTTCTTCTTCCCGGAGAGTTCTTTATTTCTATCTGCACAATATAATGAGAACCCAGCAGGCTGAATGGACGGGGACAGTATATCTGGAGAGAGCCATGATTCTGTGAACAGTTCCTGAACCCAGCAGGCTGAATGGACGGGGACAGTATATCTGGAGAGAGCCATGATTCTGTGAACAGTTCCTGAACCCAGCAGGCTGAATGGACGGGGACAGTATATCTGGAGAGAGCCATGATTCTGTGAACAGTTCCTGAACCCAGCAGGCTGAATGGACGGGGACAGTATATCTGGAGAGAGCCATGATTCTGTGAAACAGAGTATGTTACAGTCCCTGATGCATCTCTGGAAGGAGATTCTCACCCTGATCTCATCTTCTTTATTGTCCAGGGACTGAACATTAGCGATTAATATACTCGGAAGCCGTGGATGTAGTGCACACCTCCTGAGTCGGACTAAAAGTCCACTCCGAATACCTCTTCTCCGTCGGCGGCGTCTTGGAGCAGCCTCTGGGATAAGTTCAATAGCCTTGGAGGGTACGAACAAAGGATCCATTTCAAGAAAGTTGTATTCCTGGTTGAAATGTTGGTTGGTGAGTAACCACCTCTATGATATCCAAAAGTTATTTCCGTCTGTATGTGATAATGCAAAAGAATGTTCTGGGCTAATAATACACAACAAAGTTGCCTAGGAGCCAGGAACAAGGTGACCATCTTTGAGTCCAGGGAGTACAGGAGCGGGGCTAAGACCTGTGGGGCCCCGTGTTTAGGGTCAGCGTGGTTGAGGTGATGTAACCTACCATCACTACCTGGGTTGACCAGTCAGGAAGTCCAGGATCCAGTTGCAGAGGGAGGTGTGCGGTCCCAGGGTTCTTAGCTTGGTGACAGCTTGTGGCTTGGAGTATAGACGCCAAGCGTGCTTGTGAATCGTGAAAATCAACACAAAACCAATAGTGGCATAATGAATATGTCAATATGACAGCGGTCAAAAATAGTATATTATTGTCAGTTATTGGACACATTATTTGTGGCCTCGCTCGTGCATACAGAATTGTGTGCGTCTTTAAGCAACAGTTGGATCTCATTTAGATGTTTTCCCTTGTCCTAACAGTCACCACAAATCTCTGTCACTTTCACTTGATTGCAACACTTCAAACAAGTAGCTTCCAGCAGGGAACTCTGAACTCGTGAATTTCAGAATTCCGACTTTGGTGCGTTCAAGACAACTGATAACTCCGGGGACAAAAAAAAACTCGCTCCAACAGGGAAAAATCTATTTGAATGGTCTTTCAACTCAGAATTCCATGTCGGAAACTCCGGCTTCTTTCTAGAGCTCTGACTTTCCAACCTGAAGAACACCGACGTCATGATTTGACATTGTTTTTTTTGAGTTCCCAGTTGTCTTGAAAGCACCAACACATGAGTAATTACAGAGCCTTTCTGCAGCACTCCACAACTGGGCCCAGTCTCCAACGTCCCTTCACTGATTTGGATTTAAAGCTGATAACAGGAGCAGTCAAGGCCGGGGTAAAACATTTATCCATGGACACAATTCATTAGAGCTACACAACTTCAGGGCAGATGTAAAAAAAAGAAGAAGGATGAAATACTATGAGCAGAGATCTGGCACCTGCAATGGCACCAAACCATAAACTAAACAGGTATCCCAGCAACCTCTGCTGATTAAACCCAGAGCCACAGCAACTGCTATCAAAATAGAAGTCCCTAAATTAAGGTCCATTATTATATTAGAAACACATGGATTTTACTGAACAGGTATCACTTACTGATCAAGTAAAGGAACACTGACCTCAGAGTCTCCAGTTTACATTGTGGATTTCCCAGTCCAGCAGAGAGCAGTTTCACTCCTGAATCCGTCAGGCCATAACATTCATTCAGATCCAGCTCTACCAGATGTGAGGAGTTTGAGCTGAGAACTGAAGCCAACACTTCACATAACGTGTCTGAGAAGTGACAGTCAGTGAGTCTGTCAACACAGAGTAAATACCATGACAGATAAGTTATTATAATGTTACGCTTAGCTTTCCCTGCTAACCCTGTTAGCCCTGCACAACTAATATGTAGTCCTTGTATAAATGCCTCAATTATACTTTTTCTGATCAGTTGGTGTTATAAGTTGTTGAAGAAGTTTTCAGCTGATAGAAAGTTTAGTCAGCTAATTAAAATAATGTTGTTCCTACATACGGTGAAGTTTAAACTGAGAAAATGTCACAATAGTACCTACAAATCCAGTCAGCCAATGAAAATGCTGCTGTAACTACAATTTATTCTGGTATGCGATATTTACATGAATACTTACAGAGCTTTCCTGCAGCGCCTCACAGCTGGGAGCAGTCTCCTACGACCCTCCTCTGACGTCTTGTATACCTTCAGGTCAAACACATCCAGAACCACCTCTGATATCTGCAGCATGTAGGCCAGTGCTGAACAGTGAGCAAGTGTGAGGATTTTGGATGTGTTCTCTGACCTCCAGTATGCTTGGATTTCCTCCTGGTCTGACTGGTCTTTCATCTCTATCAGACAGTGGAAGAGATTAATCCACCTCTCAGGGGACATGTTCTTCTGCATCACCTTAAGGGATCGGATCGTTCTCTCGACGCTCTCTGGACTGCTTTCTGTCTGTGTCACCAGACCTCGTAGGAGTTTCTGATTGGCTGCCAGTGACATGCCATGAAGGAAGCAGACAAAAAGGTCCAGGTGTCCATTCTTACTCTCCAAGGCTTTATCCACGGTACTCTTCAGCAGCTCATCCAAGGTTAGCTCTTCAGATGCACCTCTAGACTTTCTCTTGAGGAAGGGCTTCAGTGCATCCATTTTCTTGGTTGTGTAACAATGGTATATGTAGACAGCTGAGAGAAACTCCTGAATGCTCAGATGATCAAAGCAGTACACCACTCTCTGAAAGAACACAGACTCTTCTTTAAAGATTTGTGTGCACAATCCTGAGTACACTGAGGCTTCTTTGACATCAATGCCACACTCTTTCAGGTCTTCTTCATAGAACATCAGATTACCCTTCTCCAGATGTTCAAACGCCAGCTTCCCCAGCTTCAGAAGAATGTCCTTATCTGATTCCATGAGCTCCTCTTGATCCATCTCATCTCTTCCATGATACTTCTGGTTCTTCAGGCTGGTCTGAATGAGCAGGAAGTGTATGGACATCTCAGTCAGAGTCGTGGGCATCTCTCTGCTCTTGTCTGTACTCAACATGTGTTCAAGGACTGTTGCAGAAATCCAACAGAAGACTGGAATGTGGCACATGATGTGGAGGCTCCTTGATGTTTTTATGTGTGAGATGATTCTGCTGGCCAGGTCCTCATCACTGAATCTCTTCCTGAAGTACTCCTCCTTCTGTGGGTCATTGAACCCTCGTACCTCTGTTACCTGGTCAACATACTCAGGGGGGATCTGATTGGTTGCTGCTCGTCGGGAGGTTATCCAAAGGAGAGCAGAGGGAAGCAGATTCCCCTTGATGAGGTTTGTCAGCAGAACATCGACAGACGATGTCTGTGTGACATCAGACACCTTTTCATTGTGCTGGAAATCCAATGGAAATCTGCTCTGATCCAAACCATCCAAGATGAACATAGATTTACAGGCAGTGAGTTTCTTTGCATTGCCTATGTCTAGTTCTGTGTGGAAATAATTTAGAAGTCCAAGCAGACTGTACTGCTGATCTTTAATCAAGTTCAGCTCCCGAAAAGGAAGCAGAAATATGACATCCACATCTTGGTTTGCCTTCCCTTCAGCCCAGTCTAGGATGAACTTCTGCACAGAGACTGTTTTTCCGATGCCAGCGATACCCTTCGTCAGCACAGTTCTGATGCTTCTCTCTTGGCCAGGTAATGGTTTAAAAATGTCATTGCAGTGGATTGCTGTGTCAAGTGAGGTTGGTGTCCTGGATGCTGTCTCTAGCTGCCACACCTCATGTTCATTGTTAAACCCTTCACGCTTTCCCTCTGTGATGTAGAGCTCTGTGTAAATCCTGTTCAGGGGACTTTGAATCCCTGCTTTTTCAATGCCTACCACACATTCATACCTCCTTTTCAGACTGTCTTTGTGGTTTACTATGGCTCTCTGCAGGTTGTCGTCCACTTCAAAGGAAAAGTAAAAATGATGTGTATCAGAAACATTCGTTGACAGGATGAGAAGTGGGCCTTCCACAACTACAGTAATTTATATTATCTCATATTATTGTAGTTAACTACTGTAAATCATATTGAGGTATTGGCCTGTGCAAGTTGTCTTACTATTTTTAGAGCCTCTGGCATCATTGGGTTCACTCAGGTGCCGTAGTACAGGACGTGTTCTGGATTTCTTTCTACACTGAGGACAGTCATCGTCTCCTGAAGGAGCAGGTTTCTCCCAGTATCTGGTGATGCACTGTCTGCAGAACCTGTATCCACAGGAGATAGAGACTGGATCCCTCTGCACCTGCTGACACACTGCACACCTGGACTGATCCTCTGGCAGAGAGCTGAAAGAACATTATTAAAACATAAAGACATTGTGATCCTTCACGGCTATCTCTCAAATATTGTAGATATTAATACTGATCCTCTAACAGAGTAGACCATCCACTACAGAGATAAAGGAGAGAGATACGTGTAGATGTTAATACTAATCCTCTGGCAGAGTAGACCATCCACCAATGTTCCCTCTAATGTTTTGGGACACTAAGCAAATTCCTGGTCTTGGGAGCGGAAACTTGAACGAGAAAATTCTGTGCAACTTCCAGTGCACATTTACAGTGAACACGGATGCTGTACCCTTACAGTTGTAGACAGTGGCCAATAGGCTATTGTGGCTATTTGAGCATAATGTAGGCCTCTTAGAATGGCCTACCAACCACACCAATGCAACAAATCCCATAACATTTTTACATAGAAATAGCTTTAGCCTATATGTGGTGTTCAATGCAGGCCTTCATGAGACTTAGAGTTGTTACATTATGCAGGGATTGACATTAATCCTTAAGAGTCTATTGACGTCAATGTAAATCAAATTTTCATTTTGGCGTTATAATAAGGTTGGTAGCAACATGTGAAAACCATTGTGGAAATCTGTTGCAGCTCAGGTCGACCGCAAAACCCACAATGCAATGCTCTCTGTATGGGCTGGCTGGCTGGCTAGCAAACAAACAAACGTAGCTACACACAATAATACCAAAAACAATATCAGCATGTTAAGTCGCTAGTTTGTTGTAAAATCACCTAAACAAGCTGTACTGTCAATTTAGGAGTCTACAATCTCACTATGTTCAACGTGCAGATCGATGTGCCCCACAGAGTGGCTTCAAACTTTAGCAACGGCAGAAATACAGTCAAATTAAATTAAAATGCCTCTTCTATTCCATTTTAGATGAATAGCGCGAACCACCGCTAACTAAGCTAGCCGTTTCACATCCGTTACGTAGTCTATACAAATATACATCTGGACATAAAACATTAAGCATGTCGTTATACTGTACATGCATATAAAATATTGTTGAAGGAAAAGATTCAGGACAAACTTAAAATGAATGATCAAGGAAAGCTGTATGTGAATATTTATAAAATGTCCTATAAGTCACTTACATTTTCTTCAATATGGGGAAAATACAATATTTCCCAGACTGCATTAGTTTAATCCTCAAGTTGATCCTGAAGCCATACAATATTTCCCAGACTGCAATAGTTTAATCCTCAAGTTGATCCTGAAGCCATACAATATTTCCCAGACTGCAATAGTTTAATCCTCAAGTTGATCCTGAAGCCATACAATATTTCCCAGACTGCAATAGTTTAATCCTCAAGTTGATCCTGAAGCCATACAATATTTCCCAGACTGCATTAGTTTAATCCTCAAGTTGATCCTGAAGCCATACAAATGAAATGGTTGGTGGAAATAGAATTGACTATTCTAAGCGCTAAGGTTAAAATAGTTATTTGAACATTTTTGTAGGCAGATTTTGTAGGCAGAGTGCATCAGAGTAGGATTCTATAGGATTGACAGGCACAACTCAGGCCCATACTCTGAGCCGTTGTACTTATGCATAAAAAAAACTAATTTTGTCAAGTTTGTGTGGGAGAAGTGGATTTTTGTTGTTGTCGATCAATAATGACAAACCTCCTGGCATTGACAATTTAGACGGAAAGCTACTGAGGATGGTAGCTGACTCTATGACCACTACTATCTGTCATATCTTTAACCTGAGCCTAGAGGAAAGTGGTTTTCCTCAGGCCTGGAGGGAAGCCACAGTCATACCGCTACCCAAGACTGTTAAATCGGCCATTACTGGTTCTAACAGCAGACCTGTCAGCCTGCTGTTAACTGGTGTTTTACCAAAGACAATGCTTTCTCTGTAAACAAATGAACAACTAACTTTCAGCATGCTTATGTTATGGGATGCATTTTTCCCATAGTTTTTGATGGTATGCCACCCTGGCAGGCTTACATTATGATCAAATAGCCACAGTAGCCTACTTGGCCACTGTTAAAACTGAAACTTAAACCCACTTGGCCACTGTTAAAACTGTAACTTAAATCCACTTGGCCACCGTCAAAACTAACTTAAAGCTATCTGGCCAATGTTTAAACTGTAACTTAAAGAGGGTACAGCCTCAGTGTTCACAATAAACATGTACTGGAAGTTGCACCGAATTTTCATAACATTCGAGTTTGCGCTCAGCAGACCTAAAATTTGCTCAATGCTGATTACAACTAGAGGGAACTTTTCTCATTAGTTGAATGGGAGTCAATTCCAAAACTCTGAATTGAGCCCAACCCGGATTGCTACAGAAATGTATCTAAACCAAAGCAGTTTGACTTCTTAGCAATGAAGTTGCAACTGCGAGCTGCTGTAAACCTACGTGATTGGATACAAAGGTTGAGTCTCTAGATTCCCTTGCTGCTCTGGAGAAATAAGGAAATGGTTGTCATAGTGATTTAAGCAGGGACTGTTTATCTCCAAACTCTGATATTATCCTAAAATAATCAAACTAATTATATTGTGTCTCCTTGTTCAACAGGTAGCCAATGCTATTAATGTTGTAGCAAATAGCAGGGGCAGGGAAGTGAACCCGGGTCGCTTGCGAGAAAGGCAAACACCCTACACATCGCAATAGGGTTAACCCAGATGGTGGGAAGTGGAACATGGCTCACTATACTGCCCCCTTTCGAAACTGGAAGGCACTACTTAGCCCCCTCACACGTCCAGGCCTTCTGATGGCCTCACGGCTACCATCCCCCTTCTGACATCCGTGTAGCGAACGGCGGGGCAGGGAAGTGAACCCGGGTCGCTGGCATGAAAAGCAAACACCGTACACATCATGCCGTTGGCACCAATAGGGTTAACCCACTTGGTGGGAATTGTAACGTGGCTCATATACCAAGGATTGTTATACTACAGTGGAACTGATACGATACAACGACATCTTTCATACGAAATGTGAAATGTAGAACTATAACATATGTTTTTGATTTTGATTTGCCTAATCCCA
>NW_022265433.1:0-5000 GCF_002021735.2 Oncorhynchus kisutch
GTTAGCGTCTGTCCCAGGAGAAATAGACTGTTAGGAGTGTTTTACTTCCATTCACTATACTATAATTACACCACACATTTAATGTCTCTACACACTTCACAATAATCTCACCTCTTAGCCTGAATTCACAACCAGAACATGTTAAATCATTGAGATATTTCCCGTTCTGCTTAGAGAGCAACTTCCTGATGTCTGTATCTATGTTCTAGGTACAGTTGATCTTTGGACTCTGGGTGTGTGTTGTGTATCCTACCTTTGGCTAATCTCTCGTGGACAACTTACAACACGGAAACATAATTTACTAAATTACTGAAGATTTTAGTTCCGCGTTAACCGAGATTAACCTTTGACCTACTCAGCTACCACTTATTGTCTTGACTGATCTGTTCAGGATTCAGGATACAGACTGTGTAGCGCTCCACCACTACAGTTGGAGAAGAGCTATGACATTTCAGACCCTTTAGAGAGTTTGATGTCACTCCGGTCCAGCCGTGCTCCTTCAGTAGCCTCCATTACTATGAGCCGTGCTCCTTCAGTAGCCTCCATTACTATGAGCCGTGCTCCTTCAGTAGCCTCCATTATTATGAGCCGTGCTCCTTCAGTAGACTCCATTACTATGAGCCGTGCTCCTTCAGTAGCCTCCATTATTATGAGCCGTGCTCCTTCAGTAGCCTCCATTACTATGAGCCGTGCTCCCTACAGTAGCCTCCATTACTATGAGCCGTGCTCCTTCAGTAGCCTCCATTACTATGAGCCGTGCTCCCTACAGTAGCCTCCATTACTATGAGCCGTGCTCCCTACAGTAGCCTCCATTATTATGAGCCGTGCTCCTTCAGTAGCCTCCATTATTATGAGCCGTGCTCCTTCAGTAGCCTCCATTACTATGAGCCGTGCTCCTTCAGTAGCCTCCATTATTATGAGCCGTGATCCCTTCTGTTCTCTCAGCATCATGCAGTAGTAACAACATAGAATGATTAGTGTCCTGTTCTCTCAGCATCATACAGTAGTAACAACATAGAATGATTAGTGTCCTGTTCTCTCAGCATCATACAGTAGTAACAGAATGATTAGTGTCCTGTTCTCTCAGCATCATACAGTAGTAACAACATAGAATGATTAGTGTCCTGTTCTCTCAGCATCATACAGTAGTAACAACATAGAATGATTAGTGTCCTGTTCTCTCAGCATCATACAGTAGTAACAACATAGAATGATTAGTGTCCTGTTCTCTCAGCATCATACAGTAGTAACAACATAGAATGATTAGTGTCCTGTTCTCTCAGCATCATACAGTAGTAACAACATAGAATGATTAGTGTCCTGTTCTCTCAGCATCATACAGTAGTAACAACAGAATGATTAGTGTCCTGTTCTCTCAGCATCATACAGTAGTAACAGAATGATTAGTGTCCTGTTCTCTCTGCATCATACAGTAGTAACAACATAGAATGATTAGTGTCCTGTTCTCTCAGCATCATACAGTAGTAACAACATAGAATGATTAGTGTCCTGTTCTCTCAGCATCATACAGTAGTAACAACATAGAATGATTAGTGTCCTGTTCTCTCAGCATCATACAGTAGTAACAACATAGAATGATTAGTGTCCTGTTCTCTCAGCATCATACAGTAGTAACAACAGAATGATTAGTGTCCTGTTCTCTCAGCATCATACAGTAGTAACAACATAGAATGATTAGTGTCCTGTTCTCTCAGCATCATACAGTAGTAACAACAGAATGATTAGTGTCCTGTTCTCTCAGCATCATACAGTAGTAACAACAGAATGATTAGTGTCCTGTTCTCTCAGCATCATACAGTAGTAACAACATAGAATGATTAGTGTCCTGTTCTCTCAGCATCATACAGTAGTAACACCATAGAATGATTAGTGTCCTGTTCTCTCAGCATCATACAGTAGTAACAACATAGAATGATTAGTGTCCTGTTCTCTCAGCATCATACAGTAGTAACAACAGAATGATTAGTGTCCTGTTCTCTCAGCATCATACAGTAGTAACAACATAGAATGATTAGTGTCCTGTTCTCTCAGCATCATACAGTAGTAACAACATAGAATGATTAGTGTCCTGTTCTCTCAGCATCATACAGTAGTAACAACATAGAATGATTAGTGTCCTGTTCTCTCAGCATCATAAAGTAGTAACAACAGAATGATTAGTGTCCTGTTCTCTCAGCATCATACAGTAGTAACAACATAGAATGATTAGTGTCCTGTTCTCTCAGCATCATACAGTAGTAACAACATAGAATGATTAGTGTCCTGTTCTCTCAGTATCATACAGTAGTAACAACAGAATGATTAGTGTCCTGTTCTCTCAGCATCATGCAGTAGTAACAACATAGAATGATTAGTGTCCTGTTCTCTCAGCATCATACAGTAGTAACAACATAGAATGATTAGTGTCCTGTTCTCTCAGCATCATACAGTAGTAACAACATAGAATGATTAGTGTCCTGTTCTCTCAGCATCATACAGTAGTAACAACATAGAATGATTAGTGTCCTGTTCTCTCAGCATCATACAGTAGTAACAACATAGAATGATTAGTGTCCTGTTCTCTCATCATCATACAGTAGTAACAACATAGAATGATTAGTGTCCTGTTCTCTCAGCATCATACAGTAGTAACAACATAGAATGATTAGTGTCCTGTTCTCTCAGCATCATAGTAGTAACAACATAGAATGATTAGTGTCCTGTTCTCTCAGCATCATACAGTAGTAACAACAGAATGATTGGTGTCCTGTTCTCTCAGCATCATACAGTAGTAACACCATAGAATGATTAGTGTCCTGTTCTCTCAGCATCATACAGTAGTAACAACATAGAATGATTAGTGTCCTGTTCTCTCAGCATCATACAGTAGTAACAACAGAATGATTAGTGTCCTGTTCTCTCAGCATCATACAGTAGTAACAACATAGAATGATTAGTGTCCTGTTCTCTCAGCATCATACAGTAGTAACAACATAGAATGATTAGTGTCCTGTTCTCTCAGCATCATGCAGTAGTAACAACATAGAATGATTAGTGTGTGTGATCATAACAGGTAGGTCTGTGTGTGTGTTTTCATAACAGCTTCCTCTTCAACTGAATAAGACCCATTTCTATGTACTGAACACAACCCCTATTACTGTCCTCCATTTACTGTCATATTGTGATCAGTATTAAAACATTTCCACCTCTCTTCTTCCATCTATTACTGTACTGTCATATTGTGATCAGTATTAAAACATTTCCATCTCTCTTCTTTCATCTATTACTGTACTGTCATATTCTGATCAGTATTAAAACATTTCCACCTCTCATCTTCCATCTATTACTGTACTGTCATATTGTGATCAGTATTAAAACATTTCCATCTCTCTTCTTTCATCTATTACTGTACTGTCATATTCTGATCAGTATTAAAACATTTCCACCTCTCTTCTTCCATCTATTACTGTACTGTCATATTGTGATCAGTATTAAAACATTTCCATCTCTCTTCTTTCATCTATTACTGTACTGTCATATTCTGATCAGTATTAAAACATTTCCACCTCTCTTCTTCCATCTATTACTGTACTGTCATATTGTGATCAGTATTAAAACATTTCCATCTCTCTTCTTTCATCTATTACTGTACTGTCATATTCTGATCAGTATTAAAACATTTCCACCTCTCTTCTTCCATCTATTACTGTACTGTCATATTGTGATCAGTATTAAAACATTTCCATCTCTCTTCTTTCATCTATTACTGTACTGTCATATTCTGATCAGTATTAAAACATTTCCACCTCTCTTCTTCCATCTATTACTGTACTGTCATATTGTGATCAGTATTAAAACATTTCCATCTCTCTTCTTTCATCTATTACTGTACTGTCATATTCTGATCAGTATTAAAACATTTCCACCTCTCTTCTTTCATCTTGTTGATTAACTTTATTAGTCACATCTGTCACATGTACATTTCGTTCAGTGGAATTGAGTTTAAACAGAAACATGATTGTTGTGTCAAGAATTTGACAAATCAACATTCTACAGACAACAATATGTACAAACACCAAGAAGCCCAATAACAACAAGATCAATGATGTCTATATTAAAACTGTTTTACAACACAGTGTGGTGATTAATTCTACTAATGACTTACTAATTATGTGATTAATTCTATTAGACTCTAGTTGACAATGTCTGTCAACTTCAATGGTGTTTATTCATGAGTATTTACAATCATATGTTTACACACTAGAGAGCTATTCTACATTGTTGTTCCAGTGTGTCTTACTGAACATGACCAGGATTAGAGTGCAACATCACGTTGTGTTTGACACAGGGACCACCTGACACAGGGACACTGAAGAGGTGTCATAAACCCTAAACCCTGGATAGAGGGGCTCAGTGAATGTGGTGTTGAATGTGTGCAGGTGGGTCAGTGTGTCAGAGGAGACACTGTAGAAGGACAGAGTGCCGGCAGGCCAATCCAGATACACTCCTACATGCTGGGAGCTGGAGGGGGGGACATCTAAGGTAATGTGAGAATTATTGTGCCAGGCATAGTAACTGTTGTCAGAGCAGCGCAGACTCCAGGACTTGTCATTCCATCCAAGCCCACAGTCATTACCTCCTCTCCTGCTGATTCCTTTATATGTCACTCCTATAACAGCCCCACTCCCACTCCACTCTACCTCCCAGTAACAGCGCCCAGTCAGACGCTCTCTACAGAGCACCTGTCCACGGTCCTCAAATCTCTCTGGGTGATCAGGATACGGCTGCTTCTGTCTCCTCCGTGTCACCTTTCTGTTCGCGTCAGACAGAGAGAGGAGTCTGTGTGCTGTGTTTGGGTCCAGTGTGAGATCACAGGCATCTGATGGATGAAACCAGACACAATATTAGAAATCATCACCATTCACATTAGAATGTTAACTCACTTTTCACACTCAAACTGGACAGTTTTATCTCCAATCTCTTCATTCAAAGACTCAATC
>NW_022265434.1:0-185000 GCF_002021735.2 Oncorhynchus kisutch
ATGGACACTCTTACTGACAGTTGTGGCTGCTTTGCATGATGTATTGTTGTCTGTACCTTCTTGCCTTAGTGCTGTTTTCTGTTGCCCATTAATGTTTGTACCCTGTTTTGTGCAAGTATCATTTTGTGCATCTGCCATTTTGTGTTACTACCATGTTGTTGTCATGTTGTGTTGCTACCCTGCTGTGTTGTCATGTGTTGATGCTATGCTATGTTGTTGTCTTAGGTCTCTCTTGATGTAGTGTTGTGGTGTCTCTCTTGTCGATATGTGTGTTTTGTCCTACTTTTAATTTTTTTTATATCCCAGCCCCAGCCACCGCAGGAGGCCTTTTGCCAATTGGCCCAGCGTCATCCTGGTTTGGCTGTCATTGTAAATAAGAATTTGTTCTTGACTGACTTGCCTAGTTAAATAAAGTTTAAAAAAAAATTGTAATATTTGACCTTTACTTAACTAGTTGGACAACATTCCACAGGCCACAATCAACAGCCTGATCAACTCTATGCAATGAAGATGTGTTGCGCTGCAGGAGGAAAATGATGTTCTGCATATATATATATATATATATATATATATATATATATATGTATACACACGTATACTGACACGACTTCCGCCGAAGTTGACTCTCCTGCCTATTCAGGCGGTGCTCGGTGGTCGTCGTCACCGTCCTACTAGCTACTACCGATCCCTTTTTCGTTTGTCTGTTGGTTTTGTCTTATTAGGTTCACCTGTGTGTATTTTAGTTTAATTAACGTCCTTATATGTAGTAGGTTGTCCCGCCCTTGTTTTGTGGGGGATTGTTTTTGTATTCGTGTCATTTGGTGTAGTACTTGTGTTTTATTCTCCGGTCTATTTTGATCCTGCGTTGGATTATTTCACCCTGTGTGTTGGGTTGACCGTGTTTTCTGTGCGCCGGAGAATAAACTGTTTGAATCACTGAAACCTGCTCTCTGCGCCTGATTCCACCCACCTTGATAAAACATGACAGAATCCCGCACCCTCATGGAATCAGCAGGAGCAGCCGCGTCTCCTCTCCCATCGATGGAAGAGAGGGTCCTCCATCACACCAGCGTGCTTCACCGGATTGGTTCTGCCATGGACCAAATGATGGAGAGGATGGATCGATGGGAGAGGAGTGGCCTTCCCACCTCATCTCTGGCATCCCCTCCTCCAGCACCTCCTGTTCCTGCGACCACATCTGGCTCCGGGGCTCTTCGGCTGACACTCCCACGGGAGTATGACGGAACGGCAGCTGGGTGCCAGGGTCTCCTCCTTCAACTGGAACTATACCTGGCTACCGTGCGTCCTGCTCCCTCCGGAGAGGAGAGCGTGAGCGCCCTCGTCTCCTGCTTGACTGGGTGAGCCCTCGAGTTGGCCAACGCAGTGTGGAATGGTCCAGACTCGGCGAGGGATAATTACCCAGAGTTCACCCGCCGATTCCAAGCTGTTTTTGACCATCCACCAGAGGGTCGGGCGGCGGGTGAACGGCTGTTCCACCTGCGTCAGGAGACGAGGAGCGTACAGGACTTTGCTCTGGAGTTCAGGACCTTGGCCGCAGGAGCAGGATGGAACGACAGGGCCTTGATCGATCATTTCAGATGCAGTCTCAGGGAGGACGTCCGCAGGGAGCTGGCATGTCGGGACACTACATTCACACTGGATGAACTCATTGACTTGGCTATCCGTCTCGACAATCTGCTGGCTGCCCGCGGGCGTTCGGATCAGGCCCTGTCGTTTCCACTTCCCAGCCCTCCTGCCCCTATCCCTATGGAATTAGGAGGGGCGGCTTCGAGGGGGACCGGAGGAGGAGTGTCCTCCTGCACCAGTTGTGGTTGACAAGGGTGCTGGAGGAACTCGTCTGGGAGTCGGGAGGGCAGGCGGAGCACTGCTCGATCACCCCAGGTGAGTAAGCACCAGACTCACCCAGAGCTTCCTGTCGGTCATGTGTATGTGTTGACTTCTTTCCCTGGGTTTTTTCCCTCTCTACAGCATAAGGCGCTAGTCGATTCAGGCGCAGCTGGGAATTTCATGGATCGTGGACTTGCGTTAAGGCTGGGGATTCCCCTTGTGTCATTAGACCTACCTTTCCCCATGCACTCCTTAGATAGCCGACCATTAGGGTCAGGAGTAATTAGGGAGGCTACGGTGCCGTTGGACATGGTAACGCAGGGGGATCATAAGGAGCAGATTAGTCTGTTCCTTATAGATTCACCTGCGTTTCCAGTGGTGTTGGGGGTTCCCTGGTTAGCTCAACACAACCCGGTGATTTCCTGGCGACAGGGGGCTCTTAAGGGGTGGTCAGAGGAGTGTTCAGGTAGGTGTATATGAGTTGCCGTTGGTGCGACTACGGTGGAGAGTCCAGACCAAGTTTCCACCGTGCGCATTCCCTCTGAATATGCTGATTTGGCTATCGCCTTCAGTAAAAAGAGGGCGACCCAATTACCACCTCATCGTCGAGAGGATTGCGCGATAAACCTTCTGGAGAACGCTGCACTTCCTAGGAGTCACGTGTATCCATTGTCCCAGGAGGAGACGGTAGCGATGGAAACATATGTTGCTGAATCGCTGGGACAGGGGTACATTCAGCCCTCCGCATCACCCGTCTCCTCGAGCTTCTTTTTTGTGAAGAAGAAGGATGGAGGTCTGCGTCCGTGCATTGATTATAGAGGTCTAAATTCCATCACAGTGGGGTTTAGTTACCCACTACCTCTCATCGCTACGGTGGTGGAATCATTTCACGGGGCGCGCTTCTTCACAAAACTGGACCTGAGGAGCGCGTATAATCTGGTGCATATCTGGGGAGGAGATGAGTGGAAAACCGCATTTAGTACTACATCTGGTCATTATGAGTACCGCGTCATGCCATACGGGTTGAAGAATGCTCCAGCCGTCTTCCAATCCTTCGTAGATGAGATTCTCCGAGACCTGCTCGGGCAGGGAGTGGTAGTGTACATCGATGACATCTTGATCTATTCTGCCACACGCGCGGCGCATGTGTCTCTGGTGCGTAATGTACTTGGGCGACTGCTGGAGCATGACCTGTATTGCAAGGCGGAGAAATGTGAGTTTTTCAAACAGTCCGTTTCCTTCCTGGGGTATCGTATTTCCACCTCCGGGGTGGTGATGGAGGATGACCGCGTTACATCCGTGCGTAATTGGCCGACTCCGACCACGGTGAAAGAAGTGCAGCGGTTTTTAGGGTTTGCCAATTACTACCGGAGGTTTATCCGGGGTTTTGGTCAGGTGGAGGCTCCCATCACCTCACTGCTGAAGGGAGGACCGGTGCGCTTGCGCTGGTCAGCAGAGGCGGGCAGAGCCTTCAGTCGTTTGAAGGAGCTGTTCACCAATGCGCCCGTGTTGGCGCATCCGGACCCCTCTTTAGCGTTCATAGTGGAGGTGGATGCGTCCAAGGCTGGGGTCGGAGCCGTGCTGTCCCAACGCTCGGGCGTGCCACCCAAGCTCCGCCCGTGTGCTTTCTTTTTGAGACGCCGGGTGGGGGGCCTACAGTACCTCGTGGACTGGGAGGGGTACGGTCCGGAGGAGAGATGCTGGGTTCCGGTGGTGGGAGACATTTTGGACCCTTCTCTCCTGAGAGATTTCCACCGCCTCCACCCGGATCGCCCAGCACCTCGTCCTCCGGGTCGTCCTCGAGGACAGTGGCGGCGCGCTGCGGGGGCCGCGCGTCAGAGGGGGGGTACTGTCACGACTTCTCGGCGGTCGTAGTCACCGTCCTACTAGCCACTACCGATCCCTTTTTCGTTTGTCTGTTGGTTTTGTCTTATTAGGTTCACCTGTGTGTATTTTAGTTTAATTAACGTCCTTATATGTAGTAGGTTGTCCCGGCCTTGTTTTGTGCGGGATTGTTTTTGTATTCATGTCATTTGGTGTAGTACTTGTGTTTTATTCTCCGGTCTATTTTGATCCTGTGTTGGATTATTTCACCCTGTGTGTTGGGTTGACCGTGTTTTTTGTGCACCGGAGAATAAACTGTTCCAATCACTGAAACCTGCTCTCTGCGCCTGATTCCACCCACCTTGATAAAACATGACATATACTGACTGGTTTTCTGATCCACTCACCCAACATTTTTTAAAGGTATCTGTGACCAATAGATATCTGGTTTTCCAGTCATGCGACATCCATAAATGATGGCATTATTTATTTCAGACTGATTTCCTCATATGAACTGTAACTCAGTAAAATCTTTGAAATTGTTGCATGTTGCATGTATATTTTTGTTCAGTATAAAAGTATCTATAACATACAGTGTATCAATCTTTATCAGTGTATAAACCACCACCCCAAAAGGTACTTAGTGAGGGCAAAGGGGCAGGTGCTGGGGAACAGATAGACCTCAATCTGTGCAACTGCCTGCACACACACACACATTTCTAATGTAACACAAACATTCCACACACATACATTAGAAATGTGTGTGTGTGTGTGTGTGTGTGTATGTGTGCCATGTGTGTGTTACATTAGAAATGTGTGTGTGTGTAACACAAACATGCCACACACACACACACACATTTCTAATGGAACACAAACATGCCACCCACATACACAGAAACACACATTGTCAAAGCAACTCTTTGTAAACTTTGGTGTCCCTGATTTCTGCTTCTGTAGAACTACAGATTATATTTAATATGACCAAGTAAGTAATGATGGTGGTCTTTGACTAAACTTGAATTAAGAATTATTCTTAGTCATATTCTTCACAGCAGTCAACACTCACATTTTCTAAGTCCAGGCTTCATTGTGTACTCTCCACCATGTTCCACACTGTAGCGGTAAGCAGAAGAACAGACAGTCATTGAGTGACACACACACACACACACACACACACACACACACACACACACACACACACACACACACACACACACACAGTCTGCATATAACTTTGTCCAAGTGGTTGAAGAATGTTTGTCTTAACTAGCCTGATAACTCAAACATGTCTGATAAGAACATTGACATAAACCCTCTACATACCTGAGTTTCTCCAGTCTACAGTGTGGATCCTCCAGTCTAGCAGAGAGCAGTCTGACTCCTGAGTCTCCTGGGTGATTGTAGCTCAGGTCCAGCTCTCTCAGGTGTGAGGGGTTTGACCTCAGAGCTGAGACCAGGGAAGCACAGCCTTCCTCTGTGACTTGACATCGGGACAGCCTGCAAAGGGTGCTATTCTTTAGTGGTGAAAATACAGTGGCAGTATATTTGATCAACATATTCAGATATATCAGTGTCCTGAAACCTGCCATATATATTCATAAATGAACGTATCATTATTAGATAGAAACATGTATAGTACAAGTATTTAGAAAGACTGACCAGACCAGTTTAAAAAGCAGTATCAGTCAAAAGACAGACAGTGAGGTATCAGATTTAGATTGTATTGAGTATACAGTTCACACCATATCTATTTAGACAGTGAGGTATCAGATTTAGATTGTATTGAGTATACAGTTCACACCATATCTATTTAGACAGTGAGGTATCAGATTTAGATTGTATTGAGTATACAGTCCACACCATATCTATTTAGACAGTGAGGTATCAGATTTAGATTGTATTGAGTATACAGTTCACACCATATCTATTTAGACAGTGAGGTATCAGATTTAGATTGTATTGAGTATACAGTTCACACCATATCTATTTAGACAGTGAGGTATCAGATGTAGATTGTATTGAGTATACAGTTCACACCATATCTATTTAGACAGTGAGGTATCAGATTGTATTGAGTATACAGTTCACACCATATCTATTTAGACAGTGAGGTATCAGATTTAGATTGTATTGAGTATACAGTCCACACCATATCTATTTAGACAGTGAGGTATCAGATGTAGATTGTATTGAGTATACAGTTCACACCATATCTATTTAGACAGTGAGGTATCAGATGTAGATTGTATTGAGTATACAGTTCACACCATATCTATTTAGACAGTGAGGTATCAGATTGTATTGAGTATACAGTTCACACCATATCTAGTTTGACAGTGAGGTATCAGATTTAGATTGTATTGAGTATACAGTTCACACCATATCTATTTAGACAGTGAGGTATCAGATTTAGATTGTATTGAGTATACAGTTCACACCATATCTATTTAGACAGTGAGGTATCAGATTTAGATTGTATTGAGTATACAGTTCACACCATATCTATTTAGACAGTGAGGTATCAGATTTAGATTGTATTGAGTATACAGTCCACACCATATCTATTTAGACAGTGAGGTATCAGATTTAGATTGTATTGAGTATACAGTTCACACCATATCTAGTTTGACAGTGAGGCTAACATTTTCAAAGTTGCTGTACAGTCGTGGCCAAAAGTTTTGAGAATGACACAAATATTAATTTCCACAAAGTTTGCTGCTTCAGTGTCTTTAGATATTTTTGTCAGATGTTACTATGGAATACTGAAGTATAATTACAAGCATTTCATAAGTGTCAAAGGCTTTTATTGACAATTACATGAAGTTGATGCAAAGACTCAATATTTGCAGTGTTGACCCTTGTTTTTCAAGACCTCTGCATCCGCCCTGGCATGCTGTCAATTAACTTCTGGGCCACATCCTGGCCCAGACTGATAGCAGCCCATTCTTGCATAATCAATTCTTGGAGTTTGTCAGAATTTGTGGGTTTTTGTTTGTCCACCCGCCTCTTGAGGATTGACCACAAGTTCTCAATGGGACTAAGGTCTGGGGAATTTCCTGGCCATGGACCCAAAATATCTATGTTTTGTTCCACGAGCCACTTAGTTATCACTTTTGCCTTATGGCAATTTACTCCATCATGCTGGAAAAGGCATTGTTCATCACCAAACTGTTCCTGGATGGTTGGGAGAAGTTGCTCTCGGAGGATGTATTGGTACCATTCTTTATTCATGGCTGTGTTCTTAGGCAAATTTGTGAGTGAGCCCACTCCCTTGGCTGAGAAGCAACCCCACACATAAATGGTCTCAGGATGCTTTACTGTTGACATGACACAGGACTGATGGTAGCACTCACCTTTTTTCCGGATGCCCCAAACAATCGGAAAGGGGATTCATCAGAGAAAATGACTTTACCCCGGTCCTCAGCAGTCCAATCCCTGTATCCCAATCCCTTTTGCAGAATATCAGTCTGTCCCTGATGTTTTTCCTGGAGAGAAGTGGCTTCTTTATTGCCCTTCTTGACACCAGGCCATCCTCCAAAAGTCTTCGCCTCACTGTGTGTGCAGATGCACTCACACCTGCCTGCTGCCATTCCTGAGCATACTATGTACTGGTGGTTCCCCGATCCCGCAGCTGAATCAACTTTAGGAGACGGTCCTGGTGCTTGCTGGACTTTCTTGGGCGCCCTAAAGCCTTCTGCAGAAATGCAGTGGAAATGTTTTTGGGGGGATTCAGTTCATTTGCATGGCAAAGAGGGATTTTGCAGTTAATTGCAATTCATCTGATCACTCTTCATAACATTCTGGAGTATATGCAAATTGCCATCATACATACTGAGGCAGCAGACTTTGTGAAAATGTATATTTGTGTCATTCTCAAAACTTTTGGCCACGACTGTATTTGGTTCCAAACACAAATTTGCATTAACTTGTGTTATGTTTTGCCCAATAGTTTTTTACCTTTATTTACAGTGCCTTGCGAAAGTATTCGGCCCCCTTGAACTTTGCGACCTTTTGCCACATTTCAGGCTTCAAACATAAAGATATAAAACTGTATTTTTTTGTGAAGAATCAACAACAAGTGGGACACAATCATGAAGTGGAACGACATTTATTGGATATTCCAAACTTTTTTAACAAATCAAAAACTGAAAAATTGGGCGTGCAAAATTATTCAGCCCCTTTACTTTCAGTGCAGCAAACTCTCTCCAGAAGTTCAGTGAGGATCTCTGAATGATCCAATGTTGACCTAAATGACTAATGATGATAAATACAATCCACCTGTGTGTAATCAAGTCTCTGTATAAATGCACCTGCACTGTGATAGTCTCAGAGGTCCGTTAAAAGCGCAGAGAGCATCATGAAGAACAAGGAACACACCAGGCAGGTCCGAGATACTGTTGTGAAGAAGTTTGAAGCCGGATTTGGATACAAAAATATTTCCCAATCTTTAAACATCACAAGGAGCACTGTGCGAGCGATAATATTGAAATGGAAGGAGTATCAGACCACTGCAAATCTACCAGACCTGGCCGTCCCTCTAAACTTTCAGCTCATACAAGGAGAAGACTGATCAGAGATGCAGCCAAGAGGCCCATGATCACTCTGGAGGAACTGCAGAGATCTACAGCTGAGGTGGGAGACTCTGTCCATAGGACAAAAATCAGTCGTATATTGCACAAATCTGGCTTTTATGGAAGAGTGGCAAGAAGAAAGCCATTTCTTAAAGATATCCATAAAAAGTGTCGTTTAAAGTTTGCCACAAGCCACCTGGGAGACACACCAAACATGTGTAAGAAGGTGCTCTGCTCAGATGAAACCAAAATTGAACTTTTTGGCAACAATGCAAAACGTTATGTTTGGCGTAAAAGCAACACAGCTCATCACCCTGAACACATCATCCCCACTGTCAAACATGGTGGTGGCAGCATCATGGTTTGGGCCTGCTTTTCTTCAGCAGGGACAGGGAAGATGGTTAAAATTGATGGGAAGATGGATGGAGCCAAATACAGGACCATTCTGGAAGAAAACCTGATGGAGTCTGCAAAAGACCTGAGACTGGGACGGAGATTTGTCTTCCAACAAGACAATGATCCAAAACATAAAGCAAAATCTACAATGGAATGGTTAAAAAAAATAAACATATCCAGGTGTTAGAATGGCCAAGTCAAAGTCCAGACCTGAATCCAATCGAGAATCTGTGGAAAGAACTGAAAACTGCTGTTCACAAATGCTCTCCATCCAACCTCACTGAGCTCAAGCTGTTTTGCAAGGAGGAATGGGAAAACATTTCAGTCTCTCGATGAGCAAAACTGATAGAGACATACCCCAAGCGACTTACAGCTGTAATCGCAGCAAAAGGTGGCGCTACAAAGTATTAACTTAAGGGGGCTGAATAATTTTGCACGCCCAATTTTTCAGTTTTTGATTTGTTAAAAAAGTTTGAAATATCCAATAAATGTCGTTCCACTTCATGATTGTGTCCCACTTGTTGTTGATTCTTCACAAAAAAATACAGTTTTATATCTTTATGTTTGAAGCCTGAAATGTGGCAAAAGGTCGCAAAGTTCAAGGGGGCCGAATACTTTCGCAAGGCACTGTAACTAGGCAAGTGAGTTAAGAACAAATTCTTATTTTCAATGATGGATTACTGTCACCTAATATGAAACATTCCATATCAAATCATAAATGCTGGAGCATAACACCACATTTAAAACAGAAAACACTGTCCAAACACATATGATTTGGACTATGTGTGTCTGGTAAACACATGTGGATCTGGTGAACAGTTATCACTTGTTGACCAACTACAGGAATACTGACCTCAGAGTCTCCAGTTTACAGTGGGGATTCCCCAGTCCAGCAAAGAGCAGCTTCACTCCTGAATCCTTCAGGTCATTGTTAGTCAGATCCAGCTCTCTCAGATGTGAGGGGTTTGACTTCAGAGCTGAGACCAGAGAAGCACAGCTTTTCTCTGTGACTCCACAGCCTGACAGCCTGATAAAGAGATCATCATGATTTCACAAACACACTGTTAATTTAACACCAGGATTGTAGAAGGACAATGGCAGATGCATTTAGTTTATTCTCTCAAACAACATATAGATTCACCTTCCGTCTCCTAGAATTGTATGGTCATATTGTTATACTAATGTGAACATCAATGCACTGATTCAATACGTTTTTCAATAATAAATATTTTCTCTGAACTGTATATTTCTTTCTGATGATTTGCACTTAAATGTTGTTTGATGTACTCACAGAGCAGCTCTGGAGACTTTGACCACTGGCAGCAGCCTCAGAAGACCTTCCTCTGATCTGGAGTATTTCTTCAGGTCAAACACATCCAGCTCCTTTTCTGAAGTCAGCAACACAAAGACCAGAGCTGACCACTGTGCATGTGACAGTTTGGCTTCTGAGAGACTTCCTGAGCTCAGGTAGGTTTGGATCTCCTCCACTAGAGAATGGTCATTCAGTTCATTCAGACAGTGGAACAGATTGATGCACCTCTCTGGAGAAGGATTCTCCCTGATCTTCTCCTTGATGTACTTGACTGTTTCTTCATGGCTCTGTGAACTGCTTCTTGTCTTTGTCAGTAGACCTCGTAAGTGCTTCTGATTGGACTCCAGTGAGAGGCCCAGAAGGAAGCGGAGGAAAAGGTCCAGGTTTCCCGTCTCACTTTGTAAGGCTTTATCCACAGCACTCTTGTAGAAAGTAACTTCAGGCTTGTCTCTGACCAGTGCAAAAATGTTCCTGGACGTTGATTGCTGATTGGCCATTAGATTCTCATTGTTGTTGCTGAATGAGAGGAACACATATACAGCAGCCAGAAACTCCTGAATGCTCAGATGCACGAAGCAGTACACCTTGTCCTGGTACAATCCACATTCCTCTTTAAAGAGCTGTGTGCACAATCCTGAGTACAATGAGGCTTCATTGACATCAATTCCAGCCTCTTTCAGGTCTTCTTCATAGAAAATCAGATTGCCCTTGACAAGCTGCTGAAAAGCCAGTTTTCCCAGTGACAGAATGCTTACTTTATTCCAGTGTGGACCTGTCTCTTCTATCCCAAGATACTTTTCATTCTTCTGTTTGGTGTGAAACACCACAAGGTGTGTGTACATCTCAGTCAGAGTCTTGGGCACCTCTTCTCCCTTATGTTTCAACATGTGTTCAAGGACTGTTGCAGAAATCCAACAAAAGACTGGAATGTGGCACATGATGTGGAGGCTCCTTGATGTCTTTATGTGTGAGATGATTCTGCTGGCCAGGTCCTCATCACTGAATCTCTTCCTGAAGTACTCCTCCTTCTGTGGGTCATTGAACCCTCGTACCTCTGTCACCTGGTCAACACACTCAGGGGGGATCTGATTGGCTGCTGCAGGTCGGGTAGTTATCCAGAGGAGAGCAGAGGGAAGCAGATTTCCCTTGATGAGATTTGTCAGCAGAACATCCACTGAGGTTGACTCTGTGACGTCACAACAGATCTTGTTCTTCTGGAAGTCTAGGGGCAGTCGGCACTCATCCAGACCATCAAAGATGAACAGAACTTTGTATTTGTCGTAGTTGGAGATTCTTGATGCTTTGGTTTCCACTGAGAAGTGATTGAGAAGTTCAATCAAAGTGTGTTTTTCCCCTTTCATCATATTCAGCTCCCGAAAAGGGAATGAAAATACAAACTGGACATCCTGATTTGCTTTTCCTTCAGCCCAGTCCAGAATGAACTTCTGCACAGAGACTGTTTTTCCAATGCCAGCGACTCCCTTTGTCAGCACAGTTCTGATAAGTTTGTCTTGTCCAGTTAAGGGTTTGAAGATGTCGTTACATTTGATTGCAGTCTCTGGTCTTGCTTGTTTCCTGGTTGTTGTCTCAATCTGTCTCAGCTCATGTTCATTATTGACCTCTCCTGTTCCACCCTCTGTGATGTAGAGCTCTGTGTAGATCTTATTGAGAAGTGTTGGGTTTCCTTGTTTAGCGATCCCCTCAAATACACATTGAAACTTCTTCTTTAGATTAGATTTGAGTTCACGTTGGCAAATCACAGCAAGTTCATCTGAATGAAGAAATAACACAGAGGATATTAATGTTGTCTGTTTTAATACTGTAGGACTGTGTTATTAGGTGTACATTATAGGAGGATATTAATATTACATCTGATTGAATGTTATAAAGTGTCAAACAGTTTTCGATTATATTAATGTATTCTCTTAACTCTGTATAAATGTGTACATGTTTTCATAATGCATTACACACTGGAGTGACTGATGATATTGTTATTGGTATTTTTGATGGTATTATTATCTCTCTCTTTCTCTCCTCTCTGTCTCTCCTCTTCTCTCTGTATGTCACGCCCTTACCATAGAGAGCCTTTTTTATTCTCTATTTTGGGTAGGTCGGGGTGTGACTAGAGGGGGTGTTCCTTCTAGGTTGTATATTTCTATGTTGGCCTGGTATGGTTCCCAATAAGAGGCAACCGTTTATCGTTGTCTCTGATTGGGGATCATATTTAGGCAGCCATTTCCCCACTGGTTTAGGTGGGATCTTGTTTCTGTGTAGTTGCTGCTCGTTTATTCTTTGTTTGTTTTTTGTTCGGTTCTCTTATAATAAAAAGATGTCTAACCGATTCCACGCTGCGCTTTGGTCTGAGTCTGATTACAACGACGATCGTGACACTGTATAAATGAATCAACACAACACATCGCTGCTGCTACTTGATGAGGTCACTAGGTGTTGTGTTAAGGCTTCTACAATATAATTGTGTTACACGGCTACTTTAGCTGTACTTTAGCTACAGATTTTAAATATTTGTTATCAAACATCATTCAACATGAGGCAGACAGCTCTTACTTTTCTCCAGTGTGTCAGCAAGCTCCTTCTGGTTCATTTTCCTCAGGACGTGCAGTGTGATCTTCAGAGCCCCCTCTCTGGCACTGCTCTCATGCTTCTCATCTTCAGCATCCACCACTTCCTCATCCTGCTTCTGACTCTCAAAGCCTTGTGGGAGTTCTGGACTAAGAATTGTCTTGAACCTCTTCAGCTCGTTGTTCACAAATGTCATAAAATTCTCTTCAAGCAACTGAAATAAATAAAGTAAATAATTTAAGCAAGAGAAGAAATGCTTTCTCATTAACACATTAATGAATGATTGACAGGTCAACTTTACTTGAGGTAAACAAAAACAAATGTACATAACAGGACCACATACACTGAATATAGAGGTCAGGTCTGGTTGATGACTTAGTGAAGACTGACCACTGAGAATCTCTGACTCTGATCTCTCCTGTTGGTCTCTGTGGACAAAACATCCAAGGAGTGCACACACACACACACACACACACACACACACACACACACAAAATACATTTAAAAAATTAAGAAATGGGAAAATGGGAGAGGAGAAATGACTAGAGACAGTGTTGTTTAACTCACTGACCAGGACCCATGAGTTCTTCTTACCTTTGTTCAGTAGAAAAGTCTCCCTCTCTGAACGCTATAGGTATCTCCATAGACTGGTGACTCTTCATGGACACACAGCTGGGAACAGGGGAGGCTGGTCTCTCCTGCTGGATTGGTCTTCAACACAACAGAGACAAACATTACATCTCTCATCTACTCTGAGCTCAGATGGGGAAACATAATAATAGTTTCATTCCAAAACACAACATTTTTTGGAAATGTATGTAAACGCGATTTTCTTGTTTCAAGCAATTACGAGAGCAACAAAATATTAACAAGGGAAGGACTGGATGAACATGTATCTGCTACCTGTACATATTACAATTCATATACACAGACACAGCAGACAATATTATTAACAACTAACTATGAAGAACAATATACACATGTCACATAACTCATTTTGTGAACACACACCATCCCATAAGTCCAGAAAGATGTTATTGAGTCCAGCTGTTGGATGGGCAGAGATGTTGCTCTCTGTCACTGCTTGAGGGAGACTGAGAATATTGTGTAACCTGCAGAGTCAAGATGGTGGGCAGATGTCCGGCCCCCTAGCAACCTCCCTAGCAACCACCATAGCAACCACCCTAGCAACCACCCTAGCAACCCCCCTAGCAACCCCCCTAGCAACCTTTCAGGGCACATTTTGAGAAGCTGGTTTATCGTTCCCCTAGACTCTCAGGCTCTTGGGGGGTTGGGAGTGGTGCTGATAACAGTTACCACAGGGAATTCGTAACAGAGCTGTTTCCCAAAACCATCGTTATTAATGTTTTACTTGAAAACGCTCTTAATCTAACGCCTGCCTCACACCACTCGTAGAACAGCTCAGTGCTGAGCTGTTGTCACTTTAAACACAGAAGATCTCTGCTAAACATAGATTCACATGGTTTATTCCTCTCTCTGGGACCACCGATAACTTCAGAACAAAGTTGACTACAAATACAAAGTTGCCAAAGATGTCTTTGCAATTGATACAAACAAGCGACGTATAAAATGATGCTTCAAATGAAAACTGAGATGACGGGATTAAAATATAAAACAGTAGGCTACAGACGCTTTTCATTCATATTGAAATACATTTCATGTTCAATCAATTCAGTTTTATTTGCTACTTTTAAACTGCTGTCTGTAATTTGTCTCAATTTATTTCATGATGTTTAGACTGGAAAGAGGTGGAGCTCAACCAGTGTGAGTCGAGGTCCAACCCCAGAATTCTATCTGCATTGAAAAGGAAAATACGCAACCATCGCTCACCATTTACTTTCATCAGAATAACCATACAAAGACAATGGACAAGTTCATGTAGGGCAGGGGTGTCAAACTCATTCCATGGAGGGCCTAGTGTCTGCTGCTTCTTGGTTTTTCCTTTCGATTAAGACCTAGACAACCAGGTGAGGGGAGTTCCTTAGTAATTAGTGACCTTAATTAATCAAACAAGTACAAAGAAGGAGTGAAAACCTGCAGACACTCTGCCCTCTGTGGAGTCTGACACGTGATATAGAGCAGGGGAAGACACTTAGGGAGAAAACTCTCTTCAGCTGGTGGTGCTAATGAGAGAAGGTGTGGTAGACTATACAGGTTGGTCCTCAGGGTGAATAGCTACTGTTGTCAATGTCTCCCCCTAGTGGTCAAATACATAAATGGAACCAGTAAAAGCCACCTGACACCTGACTCAAGTGGATGTTCATATTACCCATAAAAACACAGAAATGGGTGCATAGTTTCTTCCTCCATAATGTTTCACATGGTGAAATCTATTAAAGTTTGGGCCTTTCGGCCGTTTTCGGCAACAGCTCAGAGATGGCACCTACAAAGGTTCTAACGATGAACTGAGCCTCAAGATGATTTTGGAAAACAGGGCCCTGGATAAAAACATCTGCTAAATTAAAAAAATAAATGTTTACATACGTATCTCATATTACTGTACATATATATATATTTTTGTACATTTTATAATATTGATGTCACAAACAAATCATTTGTACAGTTCTTTATTAAAACCAGTACCACAATCAGTACTACTGACTTCTCTGAGAGTGACATTTGACTGGGTAAAACCAGTACCACAATCAGTACTACTGACTTCTCTGAGAGTGACATTTGACTGGGTAAAACCAGTACCACAATCAGTACTACTGACTTCTCTGAGAGTGACATTTGACTGGGTAAAACCAGTACCACAATCAGTACTACTGACTTCTCTGAGAGTGACATTTGACTGGGTAAAACCAGTACCACAATCAGTACTACTGACTTCTCTGAGAGTGACATTTGACTGGGTGAAACCAGTACCACAATCAGTACTACTGACTTCTCTGAGAGTGACATTTGACTAGGTAAAACCAGTACCACAATCAGTACTACTGATTTCTCTGAGAGTGACATTTGACTGGGTAAAACCAGTACCACAATCAGTACTACTGATTTCTCTGAGAGTGACATTTGACTGGGTAAAACCAGTACCACAATCAGTACTACTGACTTCTCTGAGAGTGACATTTGACTGGGTAAAACCAGTACCACAATCAGTACTACTGACTTCTCTGAGAGTGACATTTGACTGGGTAAAACCAGTACCACAATCAGTACTACTGATTTCTCTGAGAGTGACATTTGACTGGGTAAAACCAGTACCACAATCAGTACTACTGATTTCTCTGAGAGTGACATTTGACTGGGTAAAACCAGTACCACAATCAGTACTACTGACTTCTCTGAGAGTGACATTTGACTGGGTAAAACCAGTACCACAATCAGTACTACTGATTTCTCTGAGAGTGACATTTGACTGGGTAAAACCAGTACCACAATCAGTACTACTGACTTCTCTGAGAGTGACATTTGACTGGGTAAAACCAGTACCACAATCAGTACTACTGACTTCTCTGAGAGTGACATTTGACTGGGTAAAACCAGTACCACAATCAGTACTACTGACTTCTCTGAGAGTGACATTTGACTGGGTAAAACCAGTACCACAATCAGTACTACTGATTTCTCTGAGAGTGACATTTGACTGGGTAAAACCAGTACCACAATCAGTACTACTGACTTCTCTGAGAGTGACATTTGACTGGGTAAAACCAGTACCACAATCAGTACTACTGACTTCTCTGAGAGTGACATTTGACTGGGTAAAACCAGTACCACAATCAGTACTACTGACTTCTCTGAGAGTGACATTTGACTGGGTAAAACCAGTACCACAATCAGTACTACTGACTTCTCTGAGAGTGACATTTGACTGGGTAAAACCAGTACCACAATCAGTACTACTGATTTCTCTGAGAGTGACATTTGACTGGGTAAAACCAGTACCACAATCAGTACTACTGACTTCTCTGAGAGTGACATTTGACTGGGTAAAACCAGTACTACTGATTTCTCTGAGAGTGAGGCAGATGTATAGCAGCATTTTGCATACAGAAAAAACCCGTGATGATTTGTCTTTCTTAAATGAAACCATCAAGTGATAGATTTTAATACCCCATTTAATACCCCAAGTGAAAACAGATTTTTTGTCTTTTTTGCTAATTTATTTAAAAAAAAGATTAAATACTTTATTTACATCAGTATTCAGACCATTTGCTATGAACCTCTAAATTGTGTTCAGGTGCATCCTGTTTTCCATTGATCATCCTTAAGATGTTTCTACAACTTGATTAGAGTCCACCTGTGGTAAATTCAATTGATTGGACATGATTTGGAAAGCCACACACCTTTCTATATAAGGTCCCACAGTTCCGAGACAGGATTGTGTTGAGGGTACAAAACCATTTCTGCTGCATTGAAGGTCCCAAAGAACACAGTGGCCTCCATCATTCTTAAATGGAAGAGGTTTGGAACCACCAGGACTCTTGCTAGAAGCATGGTGGTGGCAGCATCATGCTGTGGGGGTGTCAGAGGCAGGGACCCTTTCAGAATAAGGCTGTAACGTACCAAAATGAGGAAAAAGTCAAGGGGTCTGAATACTTTCCGAATGCACTGTCACTGTTCTGTGATTGGTCTGAGGCAGGAGTTAGATTACGAGTGTTTTCAAATGCGATTTTAATAAGGATGAACTTAGCATAACTGGGCCCTGATCAGTTCACATAACATTATAGGCCTACCAGTAGCAGGACAGAGAATGTAGCCAATGCCAGATATTTTTCACAACATTTCCTACAGAGACCATCAGGTCAGTCAGCATGATAAGTGACTACAGCTCAAACCTACTCTGACTATATAATGTCTGACAATTACCTAACTTTATGTGCCCCCTCTTTATTCAGCCAGCTTTATTCTGACTTTAACTAGGCTAGTACTGATAGAGAGATAAGACCTGGGTTCTGTCAGGTGGTCTATATATATACTGGCAGTAGGAGTGGCTAGTACTGATAGAGAGATAAGACCTGGGTTCTGGCAGGTGGTCTATATACATACTGGCAGTAGTAGTGGCTAGTACTGATAGAGAGATAAGACCTGGGTTCTGTCAGGTGGTCTATATATATACTGGCAGTAGGAGTGGCTAGTACTGATAGAGAGATAAGACCTGGGTTCTGTCAGGTGGTCTATATATATACTGGCAGTAGGAGTGGCTAGTACTGATAGAGAGATAAGGCCTGGGTTCTTTCAGGTGGTCTATATACATACTGGCAGTAGGAGTGGCTAGTACTGATAGAGAGATAAGACCTGGGTTCTATCAGGTGGTCTATATATATACTGGCAGTAGGAGTGGCTAGTACTGATAGAGAGATAAGACCTGGGTTCTATCAGGTGGTCTATATATATACTGGCAGTAGGAGTGGCTAGTACTGATAGAGAGATAAGACCTGGGTTCTATCAGGTGGTCTATATATATACTGGCAGTAGGAGTGGCTAGTACTGATAGAGAGATAAGACCTGGGTTCTATCAGGTGGGCCATACTGTATATACACACTGGCAGTAGGAGTGGCTAGTACTGATAGAGAGATAAGACCTGGGTTCTGTCAGGTGGTCTATATACATACTGGCAGTAGGAGTGGCTAGTACTAATAGAGAGATAAGACCTGGGTTCTGTCAGGTGGTCTATATATATACTGGCAGTAGGAGTGGCTAGTACTGATAGAGAGATAAGACCTGGGTTCTGTCAGGTGGTCTATATATATACTGGCCGTAGGAGTGGCTAGCACTGATAGAGAGATAAGACCTGGGTTCTGTCAGGTGGTCTATATACATACTGGCAGTAGGAGTGGCTAGTACTGATAGAGAGATAAGACCTGGGTTCTATCAGGTGGGCCATATTGAATATACATACTGGCAGTAGGAGTGGCTAGTACTGATAGTGAAATAAGACCTGGGTTCAATCAGGTGGTCTATATATATACTGGCAGTAGGAGTGGCTAGTACTGATAGAGAGATAAGACCTGGGTTCAATCAGGTGGTCTATATATATACTGGAAGTAGGAGTGGCTAGTACTGATAGAGAGATAAGACCTGGGTTCTATCAGGTGGGCCATACTGTATATACATACTGGCAATAGGAGTGGCTAGTACTGATAGTGAAATAAGACCTGGGTTCTATCAGGTGGTCTATATATACTGGCAGTAGGAGTGGCTAGTACTGATAGAGAGATAAGACCTGGGTTCTATCAGGTGGTCTATATATATACTGGCAGTAGGAGTGGCTAGTACTGATAGAGAGATAAGACCTGGGTTCTGTCAGGTGGTCTATATATATACTGGCAGTAGGAGTGGCTAGTACTGATAGAGAGATAAGACCTGGGTTCTGTCAGGTGGTCTATATATATACTGGCCGTAGGAGTGGCTAGTACTGATAGAGAGATAAGACCTGGGTTCTGTCAGGTGGTCTATATACATACTGGCAGTAGGAGTTGCTAGTACTGATAGAGAGATAAGACCTGGGTTCTGTCAGGTGGTCTATATACATACTGGCAGTAGGAGTGGCTAGTACTGATAGAGAGATAAGACCTGGGTTCTATCAGGTGAGCCATATTGAATATACATACTGGCAGTAGGAGTGGCTAGTACTGTTAGTGAAATAAGACCTGGGTTCAATCAGGTGGTCTATATATATATACTGGCAGTAGGAGTGGCTAGTACTGATAGAGAGATAAGACCTGGGTTCAATCAGGTGGTCTATATATATACTGGCAGTAGGAGTGGCTAGTACTGATAGAGAGATAAGACCTGGGTTCTATCAGGTGGGCCATACTGTATATACATACTGGCAATGGGAGTGGCTAGTACTGATAGTGAAATAAGACCTGGGTTCTATCAGGTGGTCTATATATATACTGGCAGTAGGAGTGGCTAGTACAGATAGAGAGATAAGACCTGGGTTCTATCAGGTGGTCTATATATATACTGGCAGTAGGAGTGGCTAGTACTGATAGAGAGATAAGACCTGGGTTCTATCAGGTGGTCTATATATATACTGGCAGTAGGAGTGGCTAGTACTGATAGAGAGATAAGACCTGGGTTCTATCAGGTGGTCTATATATATACTGGCAGTAGGAGTGGCTAGTACTGATAGAGAGATAAGACCTGGGTTCTATCAGGTGGTCTATATATATACTGGCAGTAGGAGTGGCTAGTACTGATAGAGAGATAAGACCTGGGTTCTATCAGGTGGGCCATACTGTATATACATACTGGCAATGGGAGTGGCTAGTACTGATAGTGAAATAAGACCTGGGTTCTATCAGGTGGTCTATATATATACTGGCAGTAGGAGTGGCTAGTACAGATAGAGAGATAAGACCTGGGTTCTATCAGGTGGTCTATATATATACTGGCAGTAGGAGTGGCTAGTACTGATAGAGAGATAAGACCTGGGTTCTATCAGGTGGTCTATATATATACTGGCAGTAGGAGTGGCTAGTACTGATAGAGAGATAAGACCTGGGTTCTGTCAGGTGGTCTATATATATACTGGCAGTAGGAGTGGCTAGTACTGATAGAGAGATAAGACCTGGGTTCTATCAGGTGGGCCATACTGTATATACATACTGGCAGTAGGAGTGGCTAGTACTGATAGAGAGATAAGACCTGGGTTCTGTCAGGTGGTCTATATACATACTGGCAGTAGGAGTGGCTAGTACTGATAGAGAGATAAGACCTGGGTTCTATCAGGTGGTCTATATATATACTGGCAGTAGGAGTGGCTAGTACTGATAGAGAGATAAGACCTGGGTTCTGTCAGGTGGTCTATATATATACTGGCAGTAGGAGTGGCTAGTACTGATAGAGAGATAAGGCCTGGGTTCTTTCAGGTGGTCTATATACATACTGGCAGTAGGAGTGGCTAGTACTGATAGAGAGATAAGACCTGGGTTCTATCAGGTGGGCCATACTGTATATACATACTGGCAATGGGAGTGGCTAGTACTGATAGTGAAATAAGACCTGGGTTCTATCAGGTGGGCCATACTGTATATACATACTGGCAATGGGAGTGGCTAGTACTGATAGTGAAATAAGACCTGGGTTCTATCAGGTGGTCTATATATATACTGGCAGTAGGAGTGGCTAGTACAGATAGAGAGATAAGACCTGGGTTCTATCAGGTGATCTATATATATACTGGCAGTAGGAGTGGCTAGTACTGATAGAGAGATAAGACCTGGGTTCTATCAGGTGGTCTATATATATACTGGCAGTAGGAGTGGCTAGTACTGATAGAGAGATAAGACCTGGGTTCTATCAGGTGGTCTATATATATACTGGCAGTAGGAGTGGCTAGTACTGATAGAGAGATAAGACCTGGGTTCTATCAGGTGGTCTATATATATACTGGCAGTAGGAGTGGCTAGTACTGATAGAGAGATAAGACCTGGGTTCTATCAGGTGGTCTATATATATACTGGCAGTAGGAGTGGCTAGTACTGATAGAGAGATAAGACCTGGGTTCTATCAGGTGGTCTATATATATACTGGCAGTAGGAGTGGCTAGTACTGATAGAGAGATAAGACCTGGGTTCTATCAGGTGGTCTATATATATACTGGCAGTAGGAGTGGCTAGTACTGATAGAGAGATAAGACCTGGGTTCTATCAGGTGGGCCATACTGTATATACATACTGGCAGTAGGAGTGGCTAGTACTGATAGAGAGATAAGACCTGGGTTCTGTCAGGTGGTCTATATACATACTGGCAGTAGGAGTGGCTAGTACTGATAGAGAGATAAGACCTGGGTTCTATCAGGTGGTCTATATATATACTGGCAGTAGGAGTGGCTAGTACTGATAGAGAGATAAGACCTGGGTTCTGTCAGGTGGTCTATATATATACTGGCAGTAGGAGTGGCTAGTACTGATAGAGAGATAAGGCCTGGGTTCTTTCAGGTGGTCTATATACATACTGGCAGTAGGAGTGGCTAGTACTGATAGAGAGATAAGACCTGGGTTCTATCAGGTGGGCCATACTGTATATACATACTGGCAATGGGAGTGGCTAGTACTGATAGTGAAATAAGACCTGGGTTCTATCAGGTGGTCTATATATATACTGGCAGTAGGAGTGGCTAGTACAGATAGAGAGATAAGACCTGGGTTCTATCAGGTGATCTATATATATACTGGCAGTAGGAGTGGCTAGTACTGATAGAGAGATAAGACCTGGGTTCTATCAGGTGGTCTATATATATACTGGCAGTAGGAGTGGCTAGTACTGATAGAGAGATAAGACCTGGGTTCTATCAGGTGGTCTATATATATACTGGCAGTAGGAGTGGCTAGTACTGATAGAGAGATAAGACCTGGGTTCTATCAGGTGGTCTATATATATACTGGCAGTAGGAGTGGCTAGTACTGATAGAGAGATAAGACCTGGGTTCTATCAGGTGGTCTATATATATACTGGCAGTAGGAGTGGCTAGTACTGATAGAGAGATAAGACCTGGGTTCTATCAGGTGGGCCATACTGTATATACATACTGGCAATGGGAGTGGCTAGTACTGATAGTGAAATAAGACCTGGGTTCTATCAGGTGGTCTATATATATACTGGCAGTAGGAGTGGCTAGTACAGATAGAGAGATAAGACCTGGGTTCTATCAGGTGGTCTATATATACTGGCAGTAGGAGTGGCTAGTACTGATAGAGAGATAAGACCTGGGTTCTATCAGGTGGTCTATATATATACTGGCAGTAGGAGTGGCTAGTACTGATAGAGAGATAAGACCTGGGTTCTGTCAGGTGGTCTATATATATACTGGCAGTAGGAGTGGCTAGTACTGATAGAGAGATAAGACCTGGGTTCTATCAGGTGGGCCATACTGTATATACATACTGGCAGTAGGAGTGGCTAGTACTGATAGAGAGATAAGACCTGGGTTCTGTCAGGTGGTCTATATACATACTGGCAGTAGGAGTGGCTAGTACTGATAGAGAGATAAGACCTGGGTTCTATCAGGTGGTCTATATATATACTGGCAGTAGGAGTGGCTAGTACTGAAAGAGAGATAAGACCTGGGTTCTGTCAGGTGGTCTATATATATACTGGCAGTAGGAGTGGCTAGTACTGATAGAGAGATAAGGCCTGGGTTCTTTCAGGTGGTCTATATACATACTGGCAGTAGGAGTGGCTAGTACTGATAGAGAGATAAGACCTGGGTTCTATCAGGTGGGCCATACTGTATATACATACTGGCAATGGGAGTGGCTAGTACTGATAGTGAAATAAGACCTGGGTTCTATCAGGTGGGCCATACTGTATATACATACTGGCAATGGGAGTGGCTAGTACTGATAGTGAAATAAGACCTGGGTTCTATCAGGTGGTCTATATATATACTGGCAGTAGGAGTGGCTAGTACAGATAGAGAGATAAGACCTGGGTTCTATCAGGTGATCTATATATATACTGGCAGTAGGAGTGGCTAGTACTGATAGAGAGATAAGACCTGGGTTCTATCAGGTGGTCTATATATATACTGGCAGTAGGAGTGGCTAGTACTGATAGAGAGATAAGACCTGGGTTCTATCAGGTGGTCTATATATATACTGGCAGTAGGAGTGGCTAGTACTGATAGAGAGATAAGACCTGGGTTCTATCAGGTGGTCTATATATATACTGGCAGTAGGAGTGGCTAGTACTGATAGAGAGATAAGACCTGGGTTCTATCAGGTGGTCTATATATATACTGGCAGTAGGAGTGGCTAGTACTGATAGAGAGATAAGACCTGGGTTCTATCAGGTGGTCTATATATATACTGGCAGTAGGAGTGGCTAGTACTGATAGAGAGATTAGACCTGGGTTCTATCAGGTGGTCTATATATATACTGGCAGTAGGAGTGGCTAGTACTGATAGAGAGATAAGACCTGGGTTCTATCAGGTGGGCCATACTGTATATACATACTGGCAGTAGGAGTGGCTAGTACTGATAGAGAGATAAGACCTGGGTTCTGTCAGGTGGTCTATATACATACTGGCAGTAGGAGTGGCTAGTACTGATAGAGAGATAAGACCTGGGTTCTATCAGGTGGTCTATATATATACTGGCAGTAGGAGTGGCTAGTACTGATAGAGAGATAAGACCTGGGTTCTGTCAGGTGGTCTATATATATACTGGCAGTAGGAGTGGCTAATACTGATAGAGAGATAAGGCCTGGGTTCTTTCAGGTGGTCTATATACATACTGGCAGTAGGAGTGGCTAGTACTGATAGAGAGATAAGACCTGGGTTCTATCAGGTGGGCCATACTGTATATACATACTGGCAATGGGAGTGGCTAGTACTGATAGTGAAATAAGACCTGGGTTCTATCAGGTGGTCTATATATATACTGGCAGTAGGAGTGGCTAGTACAGATAGAGAGATAAGACCTGGGTTCTATCAGGTGATCTATATATATACTGGCAGTAGGAGTGGCTAGTACTGATAGAGAGATAAGACCTGGGTTCTATCAGGTGGTCTATATATATACTGGCAGTAGGAGTGGCTAGTACTGATAGAGAGATAAGACCTGGGTTCTATCAGGTGGTCTATATATATACTGGCAGTAGGAGTGGCTAGTACTGATAGAGAGATAAGACCTGGGTTCTATCAGGTGGTCTATATATATACTGGCAGTAGGAGTGGCTAGTACTGATAGAGAGATAAGACCTGGGTTCTATCAGGTGGTCTATATATATACTGGCAGTAGGAGTGGCTAGTACTGATAGAGAGATAAGACCTGGGTTCTATCAGGTGGTCTATATATATACTGGCAGTAGGAGTGGCTAGTACTGATAGAGAGATAAGACCTGGGTTCTATCAGGTGGTCTATATATACTGGCAGTAGGAGTGGCTAGTACTGATAGAGAGATAAGACCTGGGTTCTATCAGGTGGGCCATACTGTATATACATACTGGCAGTAGGAGTGGCTAGTACTGATAGAGAGATAAGACCTGGGTTCTGTCAGGTGGTCTATATACATACTGGCAGTAGGAGTGGCTAGTACTGATAGAGAGATAAGACCTGGGTTCTATCAGGTGGTCTATATATATACTGGCAGTAGGAGTGGCTAGTACTGATAGAGAGATAAGACCTGGGTTCTGTCAGGTGGTCTATATATATACTGGCAGTAGGAGTGGCTAGTACTGATAGAGAGATAAGGCCTGGGTTCTTTCAGGTGGTCTATATACATACTGGCAGTAGGAGTGGCTAGTACTGATAGAGAGATAAGACCTGGGTTCTGTCAGGTGGTCTATATACATACTGGCAGTAGGAGTGGCTAGTACTGATAGAGAGATAAGACCTGGGTTCTATCAGGTGGGCCATACTGTATATACATACTGGCAATGGGAGTGGCTAGTACTGATAGTGAAATAAGACCTGGGTTCTATCAGGTGGTCTATATATATACTGGCAGTAGGAGTGGCTAGTACTGATAGAGAGATAAGACCTGGGTTCTATCAGGTGGTCTATATATATACTGGCAGTAGGAGTGGCTAGTACTGATAGAGAGATAAGACCTGGGTTCTATCAGGTGGTCTATATATATACTGGCAGTAGGAGTGGCTAGTACTGATAGAGAGATAAGACCTGGGTTCTGTCAGGTGGTCTATATATATACTGGCAGTAGGAGTGGCTAGTACTGATAGAGAGATAAGGCCTGGGTTCTTTCAGGTGGTCTATATACATACTGGCAGTAGGAGTGGCTAGTACTGATAGAGAGATAAGACCTGGGTTCTGTCAGGTGGTCTATATACATATTGGCAGTAGGAGTGGCTAGTACTGATAGAGAGATAAGACCTGGGTTCTATCAGGTGGGCCATACTGTATATACATACTGGCAATGGGAGTGGCTAGTACTGATAGTGAAATAAGACCTGGGTTCTATCAGGTGGTCTATATATATACTGGCAGTAGGAGTGGCTAGTACTGATAGAGAGATAAGACCTGGGTTCTATCAGGTGGTCTATATATATACTGGCAGTAGGAGTGGCTAGTACTGATAGAGAGATAAGACCTGGGTTCTATCAGGTGGTCTATATATATACTGGCAGTAGGAGTGGCTAGTACTGATAGAGAGATAAGACCTGGGTTCTATCAGGTGGTCTATATATATACTGGCAGTAGGAGTGGCTAGTACTGATAGAGAGATAAGACCTGGGTTCTATCAGGTGGTCTATATACATACTGGCAGTAGGAGTGGCTAGTACTGATAGAGAGATAAGACCTGGGTTCTATCAGGTGGGCCATACTGTATATACATACTGGCAGTAGGAGTGGCTAGTACTGATAGAGAGATAAGACCTGGGTTCTATCAGGTGGTCTATATATATACTGGCAGTAGGAGTGGCTAGTACTGATAGAGAGATAAGACCTGGGTTCTATCAGGTGGTCTATATATATACTGGCAGTAGGAGTGGCTAGTACTGATAGAGAGATAAGACCTGGGTTCTGTCAGGTGGTCTATATACATACTGGCAGTAGGAGTGGCTAGTACTGATAGAGAGATAAGACCTGGGTTCTATCAGGTGGTCTATATACATACTGGCAGTAGGAGTGGCTAGTACTGATAGAGAGATAAGACCTGGGTTCTATCAGGTGGTCTATATATATACTGGCAGTAGGAGTGGCTAGTACTGATAGAGAGATAAGACCTGGGTTCTATCAGGTGGTCTATATATATACTGGCAGTAGGAGTGGCTAGTACTGATAGAGAGATAAGACCTGGGTTCTATCAGGTGGTCTATATATATACTGGCAGTAGGAGTGGCTAGTACTGATAGAGAGATAAGACCTGGGTTCTATCAGGTGGTCTATATATATACTGGCAGTAGGAGTGGCTAGTACTGATAGAGAGATAAGACCTGGGTTCTATCAGGTGGTCTATATATATACTGGCAGTAGGAGTGGCTAGTACTGATAGAGAGATAAGACCTGGGTTCTATCAGGTGGTCTATATATATACTGGCAGTAGGAGTGGCTAGTACTGATAGAGAGATAAGACCTGGGTTCTATCAGGTGGTCTATATATATACTGGCAGTAGGAGTGGCTAGTACTGATAGAGAGATAAGACCTGGGTTCTATCAGGTGGTCTATATATATACTGGCAGTAGGAGTGGCTAGTACTGATAGAGAGATAAGACCTGGGTTCTATCAGGTGGTCTATATATATACTGGCAGTAGGAGTGGCTAGTACTGATAGAGAGATAAGACCTGGGTTCTATCAGGTGGTCTATATATATACTGGCAGTAGGAGTGGCTAGTACTGATAGAGAGATAAGACCTGGGTTCTATCAGGTGGTCTATATATATACTGGCAGTAGGAGTGGCTAGTACTGATAGAGAGATAAGACCTGGGTTCTATCAGGTGGTCTATATATATACTGGCAGTAGGAGTGGCTAGTACTGATAGAGAGATAAGACCTGGGTTCTATCAGGTGGTCTATATATATACTGGCAGTAGGAGTGGCTAGTACTGATAGAGAGATAAGACCTGGGTTCTATCAGGTGGTCTATATATATACTGGCAGTAGGAGTGGCTAGTACTGATAGAGAGATAAGACCTGGGTTCTATCAGGTGGTCTATATATATACTGGCAGTAGGAGTGGCTAGTACTGATAGAGAGATAAGACCTGGGTTCTATCAGGTGGTCTATATATATACTGGCAGTAGGAGTGGCTAGTACTGATAGAGAGATAAGACCTGGGTTCTATCAGGTGGTCTATATATATACTGGCAGTAGGAGTGGCTAGTACTGATAGAGAGATAAGACCTGGGTTCTATCAGGTGGTCTATATATATACTGGCAGTAGGAGTGGCTAGTACTGATAGAGAGATAAGACCTGGGTTCTATCAGGTGGTCTATATATATACTGGCAGTAGGAGTGGCTAGTACTGATAGAGAGATAAGACCTGGGTTCTATCAGGTGGTCTATATATATACTGGCAGTAGGAGTGGCTAGTACTGATAGAGAGATAAGACCTGGGTTCTATCAGGTGGTCTATATATATACTGGCAGTAGGAGTGGCTAGTACTGATAGAGAGATAAGACCTGGGTTCTATCAGGTGGTCTATATATATACTGGCAGTAGGAGTGGCTAGTACTGATAGAGAGATAAGACCTGGGTTCTATCAGGTGGTCTATATATATACTGGCAGTAGGAGTGGCTAGTACTGATAGAGAGATAAGACCTGGGTTCTATCAGGTGGTCTATATATATACTGGCAGTAGGAGTGGCTAGTACTGATAGAGAGATAAGACCTGGGTTCTATCAGGTGGTCTATATATATACTGGCAGTAGGAGTGGCTAGTACTGATAGAGAGATAAGACCTGGGTTCTATCAGGTGGTCTATATATATACTGGCAGTAGGAGTGGCTAGTACTGATAGAGAGATAAGACCTGGGTTCTATCAGGTGGTCTATATATATACTGGCAGTAGGAGTGGCTAGTACTGATAGAGAGATAAGACCTGGGTTCTATCAGGTGGTCTATATATATACTGGCAGTAGGAGTGGCTAGTACTGATAGAGAGATAAGACCTGGGTTCTATCAGGTGGTCTATATATATACTGGCAGTAGGAGTGGCTAGTACTGATAGAGAGATAAGACCTGGGTTCTATCAGGTGGTCTATATATATACTGGCAGTAGGAGTGGCTAGTACTGATAGAGAGATAAGACCTGGGTTCTATCAGGTGGTCTATATATATACTGGCAGTAGGAGTGGCTAGTACTGATAGAGAGATAAGACCTGGGTTCTATCAGGTGGTCTATATATATACTGGCAGTAGGAGTGGCTAGTACTGATAGAGAGATAAGACCTGGGTTCTATCAGGTGGTCTATATATATACTGGCAGTAGGAGTGGCTAGTACTGATAGAGAGATAAGACCTGGGTTCTATCAGGTGGTCTATATATATACTGGCAGTAGGAGTGGCTAGTACTGATAGAGAGATAAGACCTGGGTTCTGTCAGGTGGTCTATATATATACTGGCAGTAGGAGTGGCTAGTACTGATAGAGAGATAAGACCTGGGTTCTATCAGGTGGTCTATATATATACTGGCAGTAGGAGTGGCTAGTACTGATAGAGAGATAAGACCTGGGTTCTGTCAGGTGGTCTATATATATACTGGCAGTAGGAGTGGCTAGTACTGATAGAGAGATAAGACCTGGGTTCTATCAGGTGGTCTATATACATACTGGCAGTAGGAGTGGCTAGTACTGATAGAGAGATAAGACCTGGGTTCTATCAGGTGGTCTATATATATACTGGCAGTAGGAGTGGCTAGTACTGATAGAGAGATAAGACCTGGGTTCTATCAGGTGGTCTATATATATACTGGCAGTAGGAGTGGCTAGTACTGATAGAGAGATAAGACCTGGGTTCTATCAGGTGGTCTATATATATACTGGCAGTAGGAGTGGCTAGTACTGATAGAGAGATAAGACCTGGGTTCTATCAGGTGGTCTATATATATACTGGCAGTAGGAGTGGCTAGTACTGATAGAGAGATAAGACCTGGGTTCTATCAGGTGGTCTATATATATACTGGCAGTAGGAGTGGCTAGTACTGATAGAGAGATAAGACCTGGGTTCTATCAGGTGGTCTATATATATACTGGCAGTAGGAGTGGCTAGTACTGATAGAGAGATAAGACCTGGGTTCTATCAGGTGGTCTATATATATACTGGCAGTAGGAGTGGCTAGTACTGATAGAGAGATAAGACCTGGGTTCTATCAGGTGGTCTATATATATACTGGCAGTAGGAGTGGCTAGTACTGATAGAGAGATAAGACCTGGGTTCTATCAGGTGGTCTATATATATACTGGCAGTAGGAGTGGCTAGTACTGATAGAGAGATAAGACCTGGGTTCTATCAGGTGGTCTATATATATACTGGCAGTAGGAGTGGCTAGTACTGATAGAGAGATAAGACCTGGGTTCTATCAGGTGGTCTATATATATACTGGCAGTAGGAGTGGCTAGTACTGATAGAGAGATAAGACCTGGGTTCTATCAGGTGGTCTATATATATACTGGCAGTAGGAGTGGCTAGTACTGATAGAGAGATAAGACCTGGGTTCTATCAGGTGGTCTATATATATACTGGCAGTAGGAGTGGCTAGTACTGATAGAGAGATAAGACCTGGGTTCTATCAGGTGGTCTATATATATACTGGCAGTAGGAGTGGCTAGTACTGATAGAGAGATAAGACCTGGGTTCTATCAGGTGGTCTATATATATACTGGCAGTAGGAGTGGCTAGTACTGATAGAGAGATAAGACCTGGGTTCTATCAGGTGGTCTATATATATACTGGCAGTAGGAGTGGCTAGTACTGATAGAGAGATAAGACCTGGGTTCTATCAGGTGGTCTATATATATACTGGCAGTAGGAGTGGCTAGTACTGATAGAGAGATAAGACCTGGGTTCTATCAGGTGGTCTATATATATACTGGCAGTAGGAGTGGCTAGTACTGATAGAGAGATAAGACCTGGGTTCTATCAGGTGGTCTATATATATACTGGCAGTAGGAGTGGCTAGTACTGATAGAGAGATAAGACCTGGGTTCTATCAGGTGGTCTATATATATACTGGCAGTAGGAGTGGCTAGTACTGATAGAGAGATAAGACCTGGGTTCTATCAGGTGGTCTATATATATACTGGCAGTAGGAGTGGCTAGTACTGATAGAGAGATAAGACCTGGGTTCTATCAGGTGGTCTATATATATACTGGCAGTAGGAGTGGCTAGTACTGATAGAGAGATAAGACCTGGGTTCTATCAGGTGGTCTATATATATACTGGCAGTAGGAGTGGCTAGTACTGATAGAGAGATAAGACCTGGGTTCTATCAGGTGGTCTATATATATACTGGCAGTAGGAGTGGCTAGTACTGATAGAGAGATAAGACCTGGGTTCTATCAGGTGGTCTATATATATACTGGCAGTAGGAGTGGCTAGTACTGATAGAGAGATAAGACCTGGGTTCTATCAGGTGGTCTATATATATACTGGCAGTAGGAGTGGCTAGTACTGATAGAGAGATAAGACCTGGGTTCTATCAGGTGGTCTATATATATACTGGCAGTAGGAGTGGCTAGTACTGATAGAGAGATAAGACCTGGGTTCTATCAGGTGGTCTATATATATACTGGCAGTAGGAGTGGCTAGTACTGATAGAGAGATAAGACCTGGGTTCTATCAGGTGGTCTATATATATACTGGCAGTAGGAGTGGCTAGTACTGATAGAGAGATAAGACCTGGGTTCTATCAGGTGGTCTATATATATACTGGCAGTAGGAGTGGCTAGTACTGATAGAGAGATAAGACCTGGGTTCTATCAGGTGGTCTATATATATACTGGCAGTAGGAGTGGCTAGTACTGATAGAGAGATAAGACCTGGGTTCTGTCAGGTGGTCTATATATATACTGGCAGTAGGAGTGGCTAGTACTGATAGAGAGATAAGACCTGGGTTCTATCAGGTGGTCTATATATATACTGGCAGTAGGAGTGGCTAGTACTGATAGAGAGATAAGACCTGGGTTCTATCAGGTGGTCTATATATATACTGGCAGTAGGAGTGGCTAGTACTGATAGAGAGATAAGACCTGGGTTCTATCAGGTGGTCTATATATATACTGGCAGTAGGAGTGGCTAGTACTGATAGAGAGATAAGACCTGGGTTCTATCAGGTGGTCTATATATATACTGGCAGTAGGAGTGGCTAGTACTGATAGAGAGATAAGACCTGGGTTCTATCAGGTGGTCTATATATATACTGGCAGTAGGAGTGGCTAGTACTGATAGAGAGATAAGACCTGGGTTCTATCAGGTGGTCTATATATATACTGGCAGTAGGAGTGGCTAGTACTGATAGAGAGATAAGACCTGGGTTCTATCAGGTGGTCTATATATATACTGGCAGTAGGAGTGGCTAGTACTGATAGAGAGATAAGACCTGGGTTCTATCAGGTGGTCTATATATATACTGGCAGTAGGAGTGGCTAGTACTGATAGAGAGATAAGACCTGGGTTCTATCAGGTGGTCTATATATATACTGGCAGTAGGAGTGGCTAGTACTGATAGAGAGATAAGACCTGGGTTCTATCAGGTGGTCTATATATATACTGGCAGTAGGAGTGGCTAGTACTGATAGAGAGATAAGACCTGGGTTCTATCAGGTGGTCTATATATATACTGGCAGTAGGAGTGGCTAGTACTGATAGAGAGATAAGACCTGGGTTCTATCAGGTGGTCTATATATATACTGGCAGTAGGAGTGGCTAGTACTGATAGAGAGATAAGACCTGGGTTCTATCAGGTGGTCTATATATATACTGGCAGTAGGAGTGGCTAGTACTGATAGAGAGATAAGACCTGGGTTCTATCAGGTGGTCTATATATATACTGGCAGTAGGAGTGGCTAGTACTGATAGAGAGATAAGACCTGGGTTCTATCAGGTGGTCTATATATATACTGGCAGTAGGAGTGGCTAGTACTGATAGAGAGATAAGACCTGGGTTCTATCAGGTGGTCTATATATATACTGGCAGTAGGAGTGGCTAGTACTGATAGAGAGATAAGACCTGGGTTCTATCAGGTGGTCTATATATATACTGGCAGTAGGAGTGGCTAGTACTGATAGAGAGATAAGACCTGGGTTCTATCAGGTGGTCTATATATATACTGGCAGTAGGAGTGGCTAGTACTGATAGAGAGATAAGACCTGGGTTCTATCAGGTGGTCTATATATATACTGGCAGTAGGAGTGGCTAGTACTGATAGAGAGATAAGACCTGGGTTCTATCAGGTGGTCTATATATATACTGGCAGTAGGAGTGGCTAGTACTGATAGAGAGATAAGACCTGGGTTCTATCAGGTGGTCTATATATATACTGGCAGTAGGAGTGGCTAGTACTGATAGAGAGATAAGACCTGGGTTCTATCAGGTGGTCTATATATATACTGGCAGTAGGAGTGGCTAGTACTGATAGAGAGATAAGACCTGGGTTCTGTCAGGTGGTCTATATATATACTGGCAGTAGGAGTGGCTAGTACTGATAGAGAGATAAGACCTGGGTTCTATCAGGTGGTCTATATATATACTGGCAGTAGGAGTGGCTAGTACTGATAGAGAGATAAGACCTGGGTTCTATCAGGTGGTCTATATATATACTGGCAGTAGGAGTGGCTAGTACTGATAGAGAGATAAGACCTGGGTTCTATCAGGTGGTCTATATATATACTGGCAGTAGGAGTGGCTAGTACTGATAGAGAGATAAGACCTGGGTTCTATCAGGTGGTCTATATATATACTGGCAGTAGGAGTGGCTAGTACTGATAGAGAGATAAGACCTGGGTTCTATCAGGTGGTCTATATATATACTGGCAGTAGGAGTGGCTAGTACTGATAGAGAGATAAGACCTGGGTTCTATCAGGTGGTCTATATATATACTGGCAGTAGGAGTGGCTAGTACTGATAGAGAGATAAGACCTGGGTTCTGTCAGGTGGTCTATATATATACTGGCAGTAGGAGTGGCTAGTACTGATAGAGAGATAAGACCTGGGTTCTATCAGGTGGTCTATATATATACTGGCAGTAGGAGTGGCTAGTACTGATAGAGAGATAAGACCTGGGTTCTATCAGGTGGTCTATATATATACTGGCAGTAGGAGTGGCTAGTACTGATAGAGAGATAAGACCTGGGTTCTATCAGGTGGTCTATATATATACTGGCAGTAGGAGTGGCTAGTACTGATAGAGAGATAAGACCTGGGTTCTATCAGGTGGTCTATATATATACTGGCAGTAGGAGTGGCTAGTACTGATAGAGAGATAAGACCTGGGTTCTATCAGGTGGTCTATATATATACTGGCAGTAGGAGTGGCTAGTACTGATAGAGAGATAAGACCTGGGTTCTATCAGGTGGTCTATATATATACTGGCAGTAGGAGTGGCTAGTACTGATAGAGAGATAAGACCTGGGTTCTGTCAGGTGGTCTATATATATACTGGCAGTAGGAGTGGCTAGTACTGATAGAGAGATAAGACCTGGGTTCTATCAGGTGGTCTATATATATACTGGCAGTAGGAGTGGCTAGTACTGATAGAGAGATAAGACCTGGGTTCTATCAGGTGGTCTATATATATACTGGCAGTAGGAGTGGCTAGTACTGATAGAGAGATAAGACCTGGGTTCTATCAGGTGGTCTATATATATACTGGCAGTAGGAGTGGCTAGTACTGATAGAGAGATAAGACCTGGGTTCTATCAGGTGGTCTATATATATACTGGCAGTAGGAGTGGCTAGTACTGATAGAGAGATAAGACCTGGGTTCTATCAGGTGGTCTATATATATACTGGCAGTAGGAGTGGCTAGTACTGATAGAGAGATAAGACCTGGGTTCTATCAGGTGGTCTATATATATACTGGCAGTAGGAGTGGCTAGTACTGATAGAGAGATAAGACCTGGGTTCTATCAGGTGGTCTATATATATACTGGCAGTAGGAGTGGCTAGTACTGATAGAGAGATAAGACCTGGGTTCTATCAGGTGGTCTATATATATACTGGCAGTAGGAGTGGCTAGTACTGATAGAGAGATAAGACCTGGGTTCTATCAGGTGGTCTATATATATACTGGCAGTAGGAGTGGCTAGTACTGATAGAGAGATAAGACCTGGGTTCTATCAGGTGGTCTATATATATACTGGCAGTAGGAGTGGCTAGTACTGATAGAGAGATAAGACCTGGGTTCTATCAGGTGGTCTATATATATACTGGCAGTAGGAGTGGCTAGTACTGATAGAGAGATAAGACCTGGGTTCTATCAGGTGGTCTATATATATACTGGCAGTAGGAGTGGCTAGTACTGATAGAGAGATAAGACCTGGGTTCTATCAGGTGGTCTATATATATACTGGCAGTAGGAGTGGCTAGTACTGATAGAGAGATAAGACCTGGGTTCTATCAGGTGGTCTATATATATACTGGCAGTAGGAGTGGCTAGTACTGATAGAGAGATAAGACCTGGGTTCTATCAGGTGGTCTATATATATACTGGCAGTAGGAGTGGCTAGTACTGATAGAGAGATAAGACCTGGGTTCTATCAGGTGGTCTATATATATACTGGCAGTAGGAGTGGCTAGTACTGATAGAGAGATAAGACCTGGGTTCTATCAGGTGGTCTATATATATACTGGCAGTAGGAGTGGCTAGTACTGATAGAGAGATAAGACCTGGGTTCTATCAGGTGGTCTATATATATACTGGCAGTAGGAGTGGCTAGTACTGATAGAGAGATAAGACCTGGGTTCTATCAGGTGGTCTATATATATACTGGCAGTAGGAGTGGCTAGTACTGATAGAGAGATAAGACCTGGGTTCTGTCAGGTGGTCTATATATATACTGGCAGTAGGAGTGGCTAGTACTGATAGAGAGATAAGACCTGGGTTCTGTCAGGTGGTCTATATATATACTGGCAGTAGGAGTGGCTAGTACTGATAGAGAGATAAGACCTGGGTTCTGTCAGGTGGTCTATATATATACTGGCAGTAGGAGTGGCTAGTACTGATAGAGAGATAAGACCTGGGTTCTGTCAGGTGGTCTATATATATACTGGCAGTAGGAGTGGCTAGTACTGATAGAGAGATAAGACCTGGGTTCTATCAGGTGGTCTATATATATACTGGCAGTAGGAGTGGCTAGTACTGATAGAGAGATAAGACCTGGGTTCTATCAGGTGGTCTATATATATACTGGCAGTAGGAGTGGCTAGTACTGATAGAGAGATAAGACCTGGGTTCTATCAGGTGGTCTATATATATACTGGCAGTAGGAGTGGCTAGTACTGATAGAGAGATAAGACCTGGGTTCTATCAGGTGGTCTATATATATACTGGCAGTAGGAGTGGCTAGTACTGATAGAGAGATAAGACCTGGGTTCTATCAGGTGGTCTATATATACTGGCAGTAGGAGTGGCTAGTACTGATAGAGAGATAAGACCTGGGTTCTATCAGGTGGTCTATATATATACTGGCAGTAGGAGTGGCTAGTACTGATAGAGAGATAAGACCTGGGTTCTATCAGGTGGTCTATATATATACTGGCAGTAGGAGTGGCTAGTACTGATAGAGAGATAAGACCTGGGTTCTGTCAGGTGGTCTATATATATACTGGCAGTAGGAGTGGCTAGTACTGATAGAGAGATAGACCTGGGTTCTGTCAGGTGGTCTATATATATACTGGCAGTAGGAGTGGCTAGTACTGATAGAGAGATAGACCTGGGTTCTGTCAGGTGGTCTATATATATACTGGCAGTAGGAGTGGCTAGTACTGATAGAGAGATAAGACCTGGGTTCTATCAGGTGGTCTATATATATACTGGCAGTAGGAGTGGCTAGTACTGATAGAGAGATAAGACCTGGGTTCTATCAGGTGGTCTATATATATACTGGCAGTAGGAGTGGCTAGTACTGATAGAGAGATAAGACCTGGGTTCTATCAGGTGGTCTATATATATACTGGCAGTAGGAGTGGCTAGTACTGATAGAGAGATAAGACCTGGGTTCTATCAGGTGGTCTATATATATACTGGCAGTAGGAGTGGCTAGTACTGATAGAGAGATAAGACCTGGGTTCTATCAGGTGGTCTATATATATACTGGCAGTAGGAGTGGCTAGTACTGATAGAGAGATAAGACCTGGGTTCTATCAGGTGGTCTATATATATACTGGCAGTAGGAGTGGCTAGTACTGATAGAGAGATAAGACCTGGGTTCTATCAGGTGGTCTATATATATACTGGCAGTAGGAGTGGCTAGTACTGATAGAGAGATAAGACCTGGGTTCTATCAGGTGGTCTATATATATACTGGCAGTAGGAGTGGCTAGTACTGATAGAGAGATAAGACCTGGGTTCTATCAGGAGGTCTATATATATACTGGCAGTAGGAGTGGCTAGTACTGATAGAGAGATAAGACCTGGGTTCTATCAGGTGGTCTATATATATACTGGCAGTAGGAGTGGCTAGTACTGATAGAGAGATAAGACCTGGGTTCTATCAGGTGGTCTATATATATACTGGCAGTAGGAGTGGCTAGTACTGATAGAGAGATAAGACCTGGGTTCTGTCAGGTGGTCTATATATATACTGGCAGTAGGAGTGGCTAGTACTGATATAGAGATAAGACCTGGGTTCTGTCAGGTGGTCTATATATATACTGGCATTAGGAGTGGCTAGTACTGATAGAGAGATAAGACCTGGGTTCTGTCAGGTGGTCTATATATATACTGGCAGTAGGAGTGGCTAGTACTGATAGAGAGATAAGACCTGGGTTCTGTCAGGTGGTCTATATATATACTGGCAGTAGGAGTGGCTAGTACTGATAGAGAGATAAGACCTGGGTTCTATCAGGTGGTCTATATATATACTGGCAGTAGGAGTGGCTAGTACTGATAGAGAGATAAGACCTGGGTTCTATCAGGTGGTCTATATATATACTGGCAGTAGGAGTGGCTAGTACTGATTGAGAGATAAGACCTGGGTTCTATCAGGTGGTCTATATATATACTGGCAGTAGGAGTGGCTAGTACTGATAGAGAGATAAAACCTGGGTTCTATCAGGTGGTCTATATATATACTGGCAGTAGGAGTGGCTAGTACTGATAGAGAGATAAGACATGGGTTCTATCAGGAGGTCTATATATATACTGGCAGTAGGAGTGGCTAGTACTGATAGAGAGATAATACCTGGGTTCTATCAGGTGGTCTATATATATACTGGCTGTAGGAGTGGCTAGTACTGATAGAGAGATAAGACCTGGGTTCTATCAGGTGGTCTATATATATACTGGCAGTAGGAGTGGCTAGTACTGATAGAGAGATAAGACCTGGGTTCTATCAGGTGGTCTATATATATACTGGCAGTAGGAGTGGCTAGTACTGATAGAGAGATAAGACCTGGGTTCTATCAGGTGGTCTATATATATACTGGCAGTAGGAGTGGCTAGTACTGATAGAGAGATAAGACCTGGGTTCTATCAGGTGGTCTATATATATACTGGCAGTAGGAGTGGCTAGTACTGATAGAGAGATAAGACCTGGGTTCTATCAGGTGGTCTATATATATACTGGCAGTAGGAGTGGCTAGTACTGATAGAGAGATAAGACCTGGGTTCTATCAGGTGGTCTATATATATACTGGCAGTAGGAGTGGCTAGTACTGATAGAGAGATAAGACCTGGGTTCTATCAGGTGGTCTATATATATACTGGCAGTAGGAGTGGCTAGTACTGATAGAGAGATAAAACCTGGGTTCTATCAGGTGGTCTATATATATACTGGCAGTAGGAGTGGCTAGTACTGATAGAGAGATAAGACCTGGGTTCTATCAGGAGGTCTATATATATACTGGCAGTAGGAGTGGCTAGTACTGATAGAGAGATAAGACCTGGGTTCTATCAGGTGGTCTATATATATACTGGCAGTAGGAGTGGCTAGTACTGATAGAGAGATAAGACCTGGGTTCTATCAGGTGGTCTATATATATACTGGCAGTAGGAGTGGCTAGTACTGATAGAGAGATAAGACCTGGGTTCTGTCAGGTGGTCTATATATATACTGGCAGTAGGAGTGGCTAGTACTGATATAGAGATAAGACCTGGGTTCTGTCAGGTGGTCTATATATATACTGGCATTAGGAGTGGCTAGTACTGATAGAGAGATAAGACCTGGGTTCTGTCAGGTGGTCTATATATATACTGGCAGTAGGAGTGGCTAGTACTGATAGAGAGATAAGACCTGGGTTCTGTCAGGTGGTCTATATATATACTGGCAGTAGGAGTGGCTAGTACTGATAGAGAGATAAGACCTGGGTTCTATCAGGTGGTCTATATATATACTGGCAGTAGGAGTGGCTAGTACTGATAGAGAGATAAGACCTGGGTTCTATCAGGTGGTCTATATATATACTGGCAGTAGGAGTGGCTAGTACTGATAGAGAGATAAGACCTGGGTTCTATCAGGTGGTCTATATATATACTGGCAGTAGGAGTGGCTAGTACTGATAGAGAGATAAAACCTGGGTTCTATCAGGTGGTCTATATATATACTGGCAGTAGGAGTGGCTAGTACTGATAGAGAGATAAGACATGGGTTCTATCAGGAGGTCTATATATATACTGGCAGTAGGAGTGGCTAGTACTGATAGAGAGATAAGACCTGGGTTCTATCAGGTGGTCTATATATATACTGGTAGTAGGAGTGGCTAGTACTGATAGAGAGATAAGACCTGGGTTCTATCAGGTGGTCTATATATATACTGACAGTAGGAGTGGCTAGTACTGATAGAGAGATAAGACCTGGGTTCTGTCAGGTGGTCTATATATATACTGGCAGTAGGAGTGGCTAGTACTGATAGAGAGATAAGACCTGGGTTCTGTCAGGTGGTCTATATATATATACTGGCAGTAGGAGTGGCTAGTACTGATAGAGAGATTAGACCTGGGTTCTGTCAGGTGGTCTATATATATACTGGCAGTAGGAGTGGCTAGTACTGATAGAGAGATAATACCTGGGTTCTATCAGGTGGTCTATATATATACTGGCAGTAGGAGTGGCTAGTACTGATAGAGAGATAAGACCTGGGTTCTGTCAGGTGGTCTATATATATACTGGCAGTAGGAGTGGCTAGTACTGATAGAGAGATAAGACCTGGGTTCTGTCAGGTGGTCTATATATATACTGGCAGTAGGAGTGGCTAGTACTGATAGAGAGATAAGACCTGGGTTCTGTCAGGTGGTCTATATATATACTGGCAGTAGGAGTGGCTAGTACTGATAGAGAGATAAGACCTGGGTTCTATCAGGTGGTCTATATATATACTGGCAGTAGGAGTGGCTAGTACTGATAGAGAGATAAGACCTGGGTTCTATCAGGTGGTCTATATATATACTGGCAGTAGGAGTGGCTAGTACTGATAGAGAGATAAGACCTGGGTTCTATCAGGTGGTCTATATATATACTGGCAGTAGGAGTGGCTAGTACTGATAGAGAGATAAAACCTGGGTTCTATCAGGTGGTCTATATATATACTGGCAGTAGGAGTGGCTAGTACTGATAGAGAGATAAGACATGGGTTCTATCAGGAGGTCTATATATATACTGGCAGTAGGAGTGGCTAGTACTGATAGAGAGATAAGACCTGGGTTCTATCAGGTGGTCTATATATATACTGGTAGTAGGAGTGGCTAGTACTGATAGAGAGATAAGACCTGGGTTCTATCAGGTGGTCTATATATATACTGACAGTAGGAGTGGCTAGTACTGATAGAGAGATAAGACCTGGGTTCTGTCAGGTGGTCTATATATATACTGGCAGTAGGAGTGGCTAGTACTGATAGAGAGATAAGACCTGGGTTCTGTCAGGTGGTCTATATATATATACTGGCAGTAGGAGTGGCTAGTACTGATAGAGAGATTAGACCTGGGTTCTGTCAGGTGGTCTATATATATACTGGCAGTAGGAGTGGCTAGTACTGATAGAGAGATAATACCTGGGTTCTATCAGGTGGTCTATATATATACTGGCAGTAGGAGTGGCTAGTACTGATAGAGAGATAAGACCTGGGTTCTGTCAGGTGGTCTATATATATACTGGCAGTAGGAGTGGCTAGTACTGATAGAGAGATAAGACCTGGGTTCTGTCAGGTGGTCTATATATATACTGGCAGTAGGAGTGGCTAGTACTGATAGAGAGATTAGACCTGGGTTCTGTCAGGTGGTCTATATATATACTGGCAGTAGGAGTGGCTAGTACTGATAGAGAGATAAGACCTGGGTTCTATCAGGTGGTCTATATATATACTGGCAGTAGGAGTGGCTAGTACTGATAGAGAGATTAGACCTGGGTTCTATCAGGTGGTCTATATATATACTGGCAGTAGGAGTGGCTAGTACTGATAGAGAGATTAGACCTGGGTTCTATCAGGTGGTCTATATATATACTGGCAGTAGGAGTGGCTAGTACTGATAGAGAGATAAGACCTGGGTTCTATCAGGTGGTCTATATACATACTGGCAGTAGGAGTGGCTAGTACTGATAGAGAGATAAGACCTGGGTTATATCAGGTGGTCTATATATATACTGGCAGTAGGAGTGGCTAGTACTGATAGAGAGATAAGACCTGGGTTCTATCAGGTGGTCTATATATACTGGCAGTAGGAGTGGCTATTACTGATAGAGAGATAAGACCTGGGTTCTATCAGGTGGTCTATATACATACTGGCAGTAGGAGTGGCTAGTACTGATAGAGAGATAAGACCTGGGTTCAAAACACACCTCCAGGCTGTATAAGGGCTATTTTACCAAGAAAGGGAGTGATGGAGTGCTGCATCAGATGACCTGGCCTCCACAATCCACTGACCTCAACCCGATTGAGATGGTTTGGGATGAGTCAGACAGCAGAGTGAAGAAAAAGCAGCCAACAAGGGCTCAGCATATGTGGGAACTCCGTCAAGACTGTTGGAAAAGCATTCCAGGTGAAGCTGGTTGAGAGAATGCCTAGAGTGTGCAAAGCTGTCATCAAGGCAAAGGGTGGCTATTTGAAGAATATAAAATATAAAATATATTTTTATTTGTTTAACACTTTTTTGGTTACTACATGATTCCATATGTGTTATTCCATAGTTTTGATGTCTTCACTATTATAGAAAACTATTGTAGAAAAAATTTAAAATAAAGAAAAACTCTTGAATGAGTAGGTGTTCTAAAACTTTGACCGGTAGTGTACATAAAGTATGTAGGTACCCCTTCAAATAAGTGGATTTGGCTATTTCAGCTTCATCCATTGCTGACAGGTGTAGCACACCACCATGCTATCTCCATAGACAAACATTTGCTGTAGAATAGCCTTACTGAAGAGCTCAGTGACTTTCAAATTGGCACCTTCATAGGATGCCACCTTTCTACCAAGTCAGTTCGTCAAATTTGTGCCCTGCTAGAGTTTCCCTGTAAGTGCTGTTATTGAGAAGTGGAAACGTCTAGCAGCAACAATGGCTACACCGCCGAGTGCTGAAATGCATAAAAATGGTCTCTCCTCGGGTGCTAGACTCACTACAGAGTTCAAAACTGACTATGGAAGCAACATCAGCACAATAACTGCTAGTTGGGAGCTTCATGAAATTCCATGGCCGAGCAGCCACACACAAGCCTAAGATCACTATGCGCAATGCCAAGTGTCGGCTGGAGTGGTGTAAAGCTCACCGACATTGGACTCTGGAGCAGTGGAATTGTGTTCTCTTGAGTTATGAATCACACTTCACCATTTGGCTGTCCGTCAGATGAATCTGGGTTTGGCGGCTACCTGCCACAATGCATAGTGTAAAGTTTGGTGGAGGAGGAAAAATGGTCTGCGGTTGTTTTTCACTAAAGGGCAAAGCCCCTTAGTTCCAGTAAAGGGAAATATTAACGCTACAGTATACAATGACATTCTATACAATTCTGTGCTTCCAACTTTGTGGCAGCAGTTTGGAGAAGACTTTTCCTGTTTCAACTTGACAATGCCCCCGTGCACAAAGCGAGGTCCATACATAAATGGTTTGTCGAGATCGGTGTGGAATAACTTGAATGATCTGCACAGAGCCCTGACCTCAACCCCATCGAACATTGTTTGGATCAATTGGAACGCTGACTGTGAGCCAGACCTAATCGCCCAACATCAGTGCCCAACCTCAATAATGCTCTTGTAGCTGAATGGAAGTAAGTCCCCTCAGCAATGTTCCAATATCTAGTGGAAAGCCTTCCCAGAAGAGTGGAGGCTGTTATAGCAACAAAAGGGGGAACAACTCCCTATTAATGCCCATGATTTTAGAATGAGATGACGAGCAGGTGTCCACATACTTTTGGTCATGCAGAGTATGGCTGCATAGCATTTTGTCTAAAGATTAAACCTGAGATTAACTCAGGTTTTGGCCCAGCGGCTAAGGAGTTGGGGCTTTGGCAGGAGTTGGACCTGTGGCTGAAAGGTGGCCAGTTCGAATCCCGGTCCAGCACTGGGAAAAGAATGGGCGGAATTGATCTGACCACTGGAGGGCTGCTGGGTTCACATCCTCAATACAATGTACTGTATTGTATTTTATTGTACTGTATTGTATTGTGCTGTACTGTACTGTATTGTATTGTACTGTATTGTACTGTATTGTACTGTACTGTACTGTACTGTACTGTACTGTATTGTACTGTATTGTACTGTATTGTACTGTACTGTATTGTACTGTAGTGTACTGTACTGTATTGTATTGTACTGTATTGTACTGTATTGTACTGTATTGTACTGTATTGTATTGTACTGTATTGTATTGTATTGTACTGTACTGTACTGTATTGTACTGTACTGTATTGTACTGTAAAGAAGTCAGCCAGAGATGACTTGGATTAACATTCATAAGAGATGCCTCCCTGGCCACCAGTGCATAGGACAATACATTCTAAAATAACTATACTGGTATTCTTTTATCCATTATCTATTTGTTTATTAAATTATATTCTTAGCTAAAAATGTTACTCTTTAATAGTAGTAGCCATAATTCATAAATGGCACCATGCAGGGTTCTATATGGAACCATTTTGGTTCAGTGAAGAAGAACCTCTAGAGTTCTGATCAAAGAACCCTATAAAAGGGATTCTATATAGAACTTTCAGTGATTCCGGATATTAAACAAGATAGAACCCTTTTTGGTTTAAACAGGAGTGAAGAGTGTGTTGATCAAACGGTTCATATTGTCAGAATTCAGCTTGTAACAACAATCAGAACTAGTAAAAACAATAAGGTTATGCATACCAACATACTAGGCAATAATTAACAGAAGGCAAAGTGGTCATGTCATGTGAAAATTATATCAAACATCTTACATTGAAACGAGTCCAGACAGGATAGAGAAGCCCTGGTTTAGCAGACGCTCTTATCCAGAGCGATTTACAGTAAGTGCATTCATCTGAAGAAAGCTAGTTGAGACAACAATATCACAGTCCAAAGCCACTGGAAGTAGGGCTTCTGAGGGTGCTGAAGGATCTGAATTTAAAAACACATTTTTCTTCACAAAAGTAGTGCACTGGACCTTTACCAGTCCTGTATTAGTGGACCCATATAGCCGTTTGTATTAGTGTACCCATATAGCCGTCTGTATTAGTGGACCCATATAGCCGTCTGTATTAGTGGACCCATATAGCCGTCTGTATTAGTGGACCCATATAGCCGTCTGTATTAGTGGACCCATATAGCCGTCTGTATTAGTGGACCCATATAGCCGTCTGTATTAGTGTACCCATATAGCCGTCTGTATTAGTAGACCCATATAGCCGTCTGTATTAGTGTACCCATATAGCCGTCTGTATTAGTGTACCCATATAGCCGTCTGTATTAGTGTACCCATATAGCCGTCTGTATTAGTGTATCCATATAGCCGTCTGTATTAGTGGACCCATATAGCCGTCTGTATTAGTGTACCCATATTTATTTATTTATTTATTTACCTTTATTTAACCAGGTAGGCAAGTTGAGAACAAGTTCTCATTTACAATTGCGACCTGGCCAAGATAAAGCAAAGCAGTTCGACAGATAAAACGACACAGAGTTACACATGGAGTAAAAACAAACATACAGTCAATAATGCAGTATAAACAAGTCTATATACAATGTGAGCAAATGAGGTGAGAAGGGAGGTAAAGGCAAAAAAGGCCATGATGGCAAAGTAAATACAATATAGCAAGTAAAATACTGGAATGGTAGTTTTGCAATGGAAGAATGTGCAAAGTAGAAATAAAAATAATGGGGTGCAAAGGAGCAAAATAAATAAATAAATTAAAATTAAATACAGTTGGGAAAGAGGTAGTTGTTTGGGCTAAATTATAGGTGGGCTATGTACAGGTGCAGTAATCTGTGAGCTGCTCTGACAGTTGGTGCTTAAAGCTAGTGAGGGAGATAAGTGTTTCCAGTTTCAGAGATTTGGAAGGAGAGGCGGCCAAAGAAAGAATTGGTTTTGGGGTGACTAGAGAGATATACCTGCTGGAGCGTGTGCTACAGGTGGGAGATGCTATGGTGACCAGCGAGCTGAGATAAGGGGGGACTTTACCTAGCAGGGTCTTGTAGATGACATGGAGCCAGTGGGTTTGGCGACGAGTATGAAGCGAGGGCCAACCAACGAGAGTGTACAGGTCACAATGGTGGGTAGTATATGGGGCTTTGGTGATAAAACGGATTGCACTGTGATAGACTGCATCCAATTTGTTGAGTAGGGTATTGGAGGCTATTTTGTAAATGACATCGCCAAAGTCGAGGATTGGTAGGATGGTCAGTTTTACAAGGGTATGTTTGGCAGCATGAGTGAAGGATGCTTTGTTGCGAAATAGGAAGCCAATTCTAGATTTAACTTTGGATTGAAGATATTTGATATGGGTCTGGAAGGAGAGTTTACAGTCTAACCAGACACCTAAGTATTTGTAGTTGTCCACGTATTCTAAGTCAGAGCCGTCCAGAGTAGTGATGTTGGACAGGCGGGTAGGTGCAGGTAGCGATCGGTTGAAGAGCATGCATTTAGTTTTACTTGTATTTAAGAGCAATTGGAGGCCACGGAAGGAGAGTTGTATGGCATTGAAGCTTGCCTGGAGGGTTGTTAACACAGTGTCCAAAGAAGGGCCGGAAGTATACAGAATGGTGTCGTCTGCGTAGAGGTGGATCAGGGACTCACCAGCAGCAAGAGCGACCTCATTGATGTATACAGAGAAGAGAGTCGGTCCAAGAATTGAACCCTGTGGCACCCCCATAGAGACTGCCAGAGGTCCGGACAGCAGACCCTCCGATTTGACACACTGAACTCTATCAGAGAAGTAGTTGGTGAACCAGGCGAGGCAATCATTTGAGAAACCAAGGCTGTCGAGTCTGCCGATGAGGATATGGTGATTGACAGAGTCGAAAGCCTTGGCCAGATCAATGAATACGGCTGCACAGTAATGTTTCTTATCGATGGCGGTTAAGATATCGTTTAGGACCTTGAGCGTGGCTGAGGTGCACCCATGACCAGCTCTGAAACCAGATTGCATAGCAGAGAAGGTATGGTGAGATTCGAAATGGTCGGTAATCTGTTTGTTGACTTGGCTTTCGAAGACCTTAGAAAGGCACGGTAGGATAGATATAGGTCTGTAGCAGTTTGGGTCAAGAGTGTCCCCCCCTTTGAAGAGGGGGATGACCGCAGCTGCTTTCCAATCTTTGGGAATCTCAGACGACACGAAAGAGAGGTTGAACAGGCTAGTAATAGGGGTGGCAACAATTTCGGCAGATAATTTTAGAAAGAAAGGGTCCAGATTGTCTAGCCCGGCTGATTTGTAGGGGTCCAGATTTTGCAGCTCTTTCAGAACATCAGCTGAATGGATTTGGGAGAAGGAGAAATGGGGAAGGCTTGGGCGAGTTGCTGTTGGGGGTGCAGTGCTGTTGTCCGGGGTAGGAGTTTCTGCTTTCTGCTTGAAAAAGCTAGCCTTGGCTTTTCTAACTGCCTGTGTATAATGGTTTCTAGCTTCCCTGAACAGCTGCATATCACGGGGGCTGTTCGATGCTAATGCAGAACGCCATAGGATGTTTTTGTGTTGGTTAAGGGCAGTCAGGTCTGGGGAGAACCAAGGGCTATATCTGTTCCTGGTTCTAAATTTCTTGAATGGGGCATGTTTATTTAAGATGGTTAGGAAGGCATTTAAAAAAAATATCCAGGCATCCTCTACTGACGGGATGACATCAATATCCTTCCAGGATACCCCGGCCAGGTCGATTAGAAAGGCCTGCTCGCAGAAGTGTTTCAGGGAGCGTTTTACAGTGATGAGTGGAGGTCTTTTGACCGCTGACCCATTTTGGATGCAGGCAATGAGGCAGTGATCGCTGAGATCTTGGTTGAAGACAGCAGAGGTGTATTTAGAGGGGAAGTTGGTTAGGATGATATCTATGAGGGTGCCCGTGTTTAAGGCTTTGGGGAGGTACCTGGTAGGTTCATTGATAATTTGTGTGAGATTGAGGGCATCAAGTTTAGATTGTAGGATGGCTGGGGTGTTAAGCATGTTCCAGTTTAGGTCGCCTAGCAGCACGAACTCTGAAGATAGATGGGGGGCAATCAGTTCACATATGGTGTCCAGAGCACAGCTGGGGGTGGTCTGGGGGTGGTCTATAGCAGAGGGTGGTCTATAGCAGGCGGCAACGGTGAGAGACTTGTTTTTAGAGAGGTGGATTTTTAAAAGTAGAAGTTCAAATTGTTTGGGTACAGACCTGGATAGTAGGACAGAACTCTGCAGGCTATCTTTGCAGTAGATTGCAACACCGCCCCCTTTGGCAGTTCTATCTTGTCTGAAAATGTTGTAGTTTGGAATTAAAATGTCTGAATTTTTGGTGGTCTTCCTAAGCCAGGATTCAGACACAGCTAGAACATCCGGGTTGGCAGAGTGTGCTAAAGCAGTGAATAGAACAAACTTAGGGAGGAGGCTTCTAATGTTAACATGCAAGAAACCAAGGCTATTACGGTTACAGAAGTCGTCAAAAGAGAGCGCCTGGGGAATAGGAGTGGAGCTAGGCACTGCAGGGCCTGGATTCACCTCTACATCGCCAGAGGAACATAGGAGGAGTAGAATAAGGGTACGGATAAAAGCTATGAGAATTGGTCGTCTAGAACGTCTGGAACATAGAGTAAAAGGAGGTTTCTGGGGGCGATAAAATAGCATCAAGGTATAATGTACAGACAAATGTATGGTAGGATGTGAATACAGTGGAGGTAAACCTAGGTATTGAGTGATGAAGAGAGAGATATTGTCTCTAGAAACATCGTTGAAACCAGGAGATGTCATTGCATGTGTGGGTGGTGGAACTAATAGGTTGGATAAGGTATAGTGAGCAGGACTAGAGGCTCTACAGTGAAATAAGCCAATAAACACTAACCAGAACAGCAATGGACAAGACATATTGACATTAAAGAGAGGCATGCTTAGTCGAGTGATCAAAAGGGTCCGGTGAGTGGAGAGGTTGGTTGGTGATTTAGACAGCTAGCCAGGGCATCGGTAGCAAGCTAGCATAGGATGGAGGTCTGTTGTTAGCCACCTCTTATATAGCCGTCTGTATTAGTGGACCCATATAGCCGTCTGTATTAGTGGACCCATATAGCCGTCTGTATTAGTGGACCCATATAGCCGTCTGTATTAGTGGACCCATATAGCCATCTGTATTAGTGGACCCATATAGCCATCTGTATTAGTGGACCCATATAGCCATCTGTATTAGTAGACCCATATAGCCGTCTGTATTAGTGGACCCATGTAGCCGTCTGTATTAGTGGACCCATATAGCCGTCTGTATTAGTGGACCCATATAGCCATCTGTATTAGTGGACCCATACAGCCATCTGTATTAGTGGACCCATATAGCCATCTGTATTAGTAGACCCATATAGCCGTCTGTATTAGTAGACCCATATAGCCGTTTGTATTAGTAGACCCATATAGCCATCTGTATTAGTGGACCCATATAGCCGTCTGTATTAGTAGACCCATATAGCCATCTGTATTAGTGGACCCATATAGCCGTCTGTATTAGTGGACCCATATAGCCATCTGTATTAGTAGACCCATATAGCCGTCTGTATTAGTAGACCCATATAGCCATCTGTATTAGTGGACCCATATAGCCGTCTGTATTAGTGGACCCATATAGCCATCTGTATTAGTAGACCCATATAGCCGTTTGTAGCGGGCCCCCCAAAAAATTCTGATGGATATAGCGTTTTGGAAATACACTCCTTATAAATTCTTAAACAACATTGTCTTCTTACCTCTTAGATTTGGTGTCATGTTCACCAGAGAGTTTCATTTTAGAGGCAGGAACCCCCTCCACTCTCTTCCCAGAGAGACTCATTTTAGAGGCAGGAACCCACTCCTCTCTCTTCCCAGAGAGATTCATTTTAGAGGCAGGAACCCACTCCTCTCTCTTCCCAGAGAGATTCATTTTAGAGGCAGGAACCCACTCCTCTCTCTTCCCAGAGAGATTCATTTTAGAGGCAGGAACCCCCTCCACTCTCTTCCCAGAGAGATTCATTTTAGAGGCAGGAACCCCCTCCACTCTCTTCCCAGAGAGATTCATTTTAGAGGCAGGAACCCCCTCCACTCTCTTCCCAGAGAGACTCATTATAGAGCTCTGACCCCTAAACAGAGATCCAGCATGTTGGTTGTGGTTAACACAGTGACAACTCATTATTGAAGGTCAATTGTTCTCTTTTATTTATTATCTTTTTGAGAAATAAAACATTTCCTAACAGACACATCCACACCACCGTCAGTGGTGACTGATATGTTTCACCTCTTCTCCATGTAGAGAAACTATTGATAATAATGTCTCACTTTCTCTGTTAATCATTTCACTCATTCTAGTGTGTTGCTTTGTTCAACAGCTATGCTATTATTATACTATTACTACATTTAATTCATAATAACAATGTTAAGAAAAGTATGTTCAGTGGTTTCATACCAAATGACACAAGAAGCAGGAGATCTTGTAATTTTAAAACAACACATGTTTTGATATTTTGAAAGAGCATTCAGAACTATGATGCAGATATACGCATCCTACAATACGATATATGAACAATATGTTTTTAAATTTGATTTGCCTACGCCCAGTTAGCGCCATTTTGTATGATTACACTGTCACGTACCTGTCCCAGGTGAAATGGACTGTTAGATCTGAGTGTCACGTACCTGTCCCAGGTGAAATGGACTGTTAGATCTGAGTGTCACGTACCTGTCCCAGGTGAAATGGACTGTTAGATCTGAGTGTCACGTACCTGTCCCAGGTGAAATGGACTGTTAGATCTGAGTGTCACGTACCTGTCCCAGGTGAAATGGACTGTTAGATCTGAGTGTCACGTACCTGTCCCAGGTGAAATGGACTGTTAGATTTGAGTGTCACGTACCTGTCCCAGGTGAAATGGACTGTTAGATCTGAGTGTCACGTACCTGTCCCAGGTGAAATGGACTGTTAGATCTGAGTGTCACGTACCTGTCCCAGGTGAAATGGACTGTTAGATCTGAGTGTCACGTACCTGTCCCAGGTGAAATGGACTGTTAGATCTGAGTGTCACGTACCTGTCCCAGGTGAAATGGACTGTTAGATCTGAGTGTCACGTACCTGTCCCAGGTGAAATGGACTGTTAGATCTGAGTGTCACGTACCTGTCCCAGGTGAAATGGACTGTTAGATCTGAGTGTCACGTACCTGTCCCAGGTGAAATGGACTATTAGATCTGAGTGTCACGTACCTGTCCCAGGTGAAATGGACTGTTAGATCTGAGTGTCACGTACCTGTCCCAGGTGAAATGGACTGTTAGATCTGAGTGTTTAACTGTCATTCACTATACTAAAATAACACCATTAATGTCCCTACACACTTTACAATAATCCCTGGGAAGAGTCTTACCTTGTAGCCTGAATTCACAACCAGAACATGTCAAATCATTGAGATATTTTCCGTTGTGCTGAGAGAGCACCTTCCTGATGACAAGTGTCTCTGTATCTATGTTCTATGTACAGTTGATCTTTGGATGCAATAATATCTGGTCAAAGTCTAGTGACTCAACGCCATAATATAGCATAAACATAACAGTAGTTTAACCTTTGGCCAGTAAAGACCATGGCATATTATAACATGTAGAATCATTATGATGGATCCAGCTTCAACATATCTCTAACTTTAAACGATACAATGTGGTCCATGCACGGGCCCAATTTGGACATTTTCACTTAGGGGTGTACTCACTTTTGTTGCTAGCAGTTTAGACATTAATGGCTGTGTGTTGAGTTATTTTGAGGGGACAGCTAATTTACACTGTTATACAAGCTGTACACTCACTACTTTACATTGTAGCAAAGTGTCATTTCTTCAGTGTTGTCACATGAAACGATATACTCAAATATTTACAAAAATGTGAGGGGTGTACTCCCTTTTGTGATATACTGTATATCAGAACAAATAGCAGCAGGAATGTATACAGCTAGAGACACAATACTGTTAAAATATATATCAGTATATTATGGAATGCAGTTATTGCAGCTAAATACAATTATAATTAACCACATATGCAATCACTCTCCAACCTCTCCTGGTACCACCCCAACCCACCCTACAACCCCTCCTGGGACCACCCCAACCCACTCTCCAACCCCTCCTGGTACCACCCCAACCCACCCTACAACCCCTCCTGGGACCACCCCAACCCACCCTCCAACCCCTCCTGGGACCACCCCAACCCACCCTCCAACCCCTCCTGGTACCACCCCAAACCCTCCTGGTACCACCCCAACCCACCCTCCAACCCCTCCTGGGACCACCCCAACCCACCCTCCAACCCCTCCTGGGACCACCCCAACCCACCCTCCAACCCCTCCTGGGACCACCTCAACCCACCCTCCAACCCCTCCTGGTACCACCCCAACACACCCTCCAACCCCTCCTGGTACCACCCCAACCCACCCTCCAACCCCTCCTGGTACCACCCCAACACACCCTCCAACCCCTCCTGGTACCACCCCAACACACCCTCCAACCCCTCCTGGTACCACCTCAACCCACCCTCCAACCCCTCCTGGTACCACCCCAACACACCCTCCAACCCCTCCTGGTACCACCCCAACCCACCCTCCAACCCCTCCTGGTACCACCCCAACCCACCCTCCAACCCCTCCTGGTACCACCCCAACACACCCTCCAACCCCTCCTGGTACCACCCCAACCCACCCTCCAACCCCTCCTGGTACCACCTCAACCCACCCTCCAACCCCTCCTGGTACCACCCCAACACACCCTCCAACCCCTCCTGGTACCACCCCAACCCACCCTCCAACCCCTCCTGGTACCACCCCAACCCACCCTCCAACCCCTCCTGGTACCACCCCAACCCACCAAACCTGATCTCTATGAAATGAAATACTAATTCAAGGTACAAAAACTATAATGAATGGTCAATCTGTTGGGTAAAACCCAGTACAGTAGTTATTTTATGGTTTCAGGAGTAGATAACCAGCTGTGTTGTTTGGCTCGTCCCATGGATTCTAGCAGTGGATAGTTGTACATAAATGATGTCTATGAAAGTGCTGATCCAATGAGGTGTGTTTGTATTCATCTTAGTTCCAACATCTCTTTAGGTGCTGTCCAACCTGATAACATTTAACGTATTTGCTGACAGTGGTGAATTATCATTCAGAAATAACAGTTTGGGGGAACAAGGTATGATAATATAGACTACATCTGATAAGACAGAGGATGCCTCTTTCCAAAACATGTCCCCTGGTCACAACCAGTACATATGATTAAAGGAGCCCAAGGCACCATGATTACATAGATCACACAGAGGAGAGGTTATGATTTTAATGAAATGATGTTTTCTAGGTGGAAGGTGTACCCTGTGTATGAGATTAAAATGTATCAGCTGATGATTAGGATTGTTAGATGAACCCACTAAGTTCCTGATGAACTCAACTGGTGAGCCTCTTTAGCAGCTAGTTCCATGGACACACTGATTTCAATGTCCTTCGTCAAGGTCAGATGACTTTCAGTCAACAGTCTCTTGTGTGTCTTCACTCTGTAGCCCACATTCTAGTCTGTCTCTGATGATGTCATTTAGAACACCATTCAACTCAGTGTTCTGTTAGTTTCTTTAATGCAACAGCAAACATTGGTACTGATTCTCCCTCTTCCTGATGTCTCCTGTGGAACCTGAACCTTTCAGCATTAACTAGTGGTTCCTGTGAAAAATGTCCTTTAAGTATCTCTACAATATCCCCATACGTCTTATTACCTGATCTGTCTGACAGTAGCAGGCTGTCTAGTAAATTACATGTCTTTGGCCCCGTTACACTAAAACATGTAGGCACAATGTTGTCCTGATCAATGCCATTTACAAGAACAAAATATTTAAACTGTTCTGTATATGAGCTCCTCTGCTCAATACTTTCATCAAACTGTCTAATGGTTCAACAATTACAACCATTTTTCATTTCTCAATAAGCTCCTGATTGTCACTCACTTCAATATCGTCCTCAACCAGAGCAATATTTGCCTCAGTCCTGTGATCTTTGTCACACCCTTATTTGTTTCCCCTTTCCTTGTGCTTGTCTTCACCCCCCACCAGGTGTCTCCCATCTCCCCCTACTATCCCCTGTGTATTTACACCTGCGTTTTCTGTTGCCAGTTCGACTTGTCCCGTCAAGTCCTACCAGTGTGTTCCTGTGATTCCTGTGCTCTAGTTTTTGTTTTTCCTAGTCTTCCCAGTTCTGACCTTTCTGCCTGTCCTCGTACCTGCCGTCCTGTACCTGCCGTCCTGTACCTGCCTGACTCTGATTTGGATTATGATTATTTGCTTAGCTTACCTTTTGCCTGCCCCTTGTTCTATAATAAAAATAATGAAATCAGTCAATTGAAATGAATAAATTAGGCCCTAATCTACAGATTTCACATGACTGAGAATACATATATGCATCTGTTGTGTCACGCCCTGGTCAAAGTATTTTGTGTTTATCTTTATGTATTTGGTCAGGCCAGGGTGTGGCATGGGGTTTTTGTATTGTGGTGTGTTTTGTCTTGGGGTTTTGGTGTTGGGATTGGGATTGTAGCTTAGTGGGGTATCTAGCTAAGTCTATGGCTGCCTGGAGTGGTTCTCAATCAGAGGCAGGTGTTTATCGTTGTCTCTGATTGGGAACCATATTTAGGCAGCCATATTCTTTGAGTTTGGTGTGGGTGATTGTCCTATGTGTCCTTAGTGTTCTGATGTGCTCTATGTTAGTTTGTACCAGTTTAGGCTGTTTCGGTTTTCATTCCGTTTATTGTTTTGTATTGATTCGTGTTTACTTTATTTTTATTAAACATGAATCTCAATAGCCACGCCGCATTTTGGTCCGACTCTCCTTCACCACTAGAAAACCGTAACAGAATCACCCACCACCAACGGACCAAGCGGCGTGTCAACAGGCAGGAGCCACAGGAGGGGCAACAGAGGCAACAGAGGCAGCAGCAGCAGGAGCAGCAGCAGCTGCAGTGGGAGAGGCTGCACTACCTGGAGAAATGGACATGGGAGGGGGGGGAGGGGGGGGGCTCACAGGGAGTATGGCTATGCCAGGTAGGAGACCTGCGCAAACTCCTTGTGCTTACCGGGGGGCTAGAGAGACCGGGCAGGCACCGTGTTATGCTGTGGAGCGCACGGTGTCCCTAGTGCGGGTGCACAGCCCGGTGCGGTACATTCCAGCTCCGCGTATCGGCCGGGCTGGAGTGGGCATCGAGCCAAGTGCCATGAAGCCGGCTCTACGCATCTGGTCTCCAGTGCGTCTCCTCGGGCCGGCTTACATGGCACCAGCCTTGCGCACGGTGTCCCCGGTTCGCCTGCATAGCCCAGTGCGGGCTATTCCACCTCGCCGCACTGGCAGGGCGACCAGGACCATTCAACCGGGTAAGGTTGGGCAGGCTCGGTGCTTAAGAGCTCCAGTGCGCCTGCACGGCCCGGTCTATCCGTCACCACCTCCACGCACCAGCCCTCCGGTGGCAGCCCCCCGCACCAGGCTGTCTCTCCGGTCCATCCTTATGGGGGCTCCCTCCTCTCCGGCGCTGCCAGAGCCTTTCTCCTCTACAGCGCTGCTGGAGTCTTCCGCCTGTTCAGCGCAGCCAGAGCCTTTCTCCTCTCCTGCGCTGCCGGAGTCTCCCGCCTGTTCAGCACAGCCAGAGCTGCCATCCTGCATGGAGCAGCCAGAGCTGTCAGTCTGCATGGAGCAGCCAGAGATGTCAGTCTGCATGGAGCAGCCAGAGCTGTCAGTCTGCATGGAGCAGCCAGAGCTGTCAGTCTGCATGAAGCAGCCCGAGCTGCCAGTCTGCAAGGAGCTGCCAGTCTGCAAGGAGCTGCCAGTCTGCAAGGAGCTGCCAGTCTGCACGGAGCTGCCAGTCTGCACGGAGCTGCCAGTCTGCAAGGAGCTGTCAGTCTGCAAGGAGCTGCCAGTCTGCACAGAGCTGTCAGCCTACATGGAGCAGCCAGAGCCGCCAGTCAGCCAGACTCTTCCAGATCCACCAGTCAGCCAGACTCTTCCAGATCCGCCAGTCAGCCAGACTCTTCCAGATCCGCCAGTCAGCCAGACTCTTCCAGATCCGCCAGTCAGCCAGACTCTTCCAGATCCGCCAGTCAACCAGACTCTTCCAGATCCGCCAGTCAACCAGACTCTTCCAGATCCGCCAGTCAACCAGACTCTTCCAGATCCGCCAGTCAACCAGACTCTTCCAGATCCGCCAGTCAACCAGACTCTTCCAGATCCGCCAGTCAACCAGACTCTTCCAGATCTGCCAGTCAACCAGACTCTTCCAGATCTGCCAGTCAACCAGACTCTTCCAGATCTGCCAGTCAACCAGACTCTTCCAGATCTGCCAGTCAACCAGACTCTTCCAGATCTGCCAGTCAACCAGACTCTTCCAGATCTGCCAGTCAGCCAAGATCTGCCAGTCAGCCAGGATCTGCCAGTCAGCCAGGATCTGCCAGTCAGCCAGGATCTGCTGAAACCACCAGCCAGCCAGGATCTGGTAGATCTATCTACCTGCCTGAGCTTCCTCTCACTCCTGACCTTCCTCTCACTCCTGACCTTCCTCTCACTCCTGAGCTTCCTCTCACTCTTGAACTTTCTCTCACTCCCGAGCTTCCCCTCAGTCCCGAGCTGCCTCAGTCCCGAGCTGTCCTTCAGTCCCGATCTGCTCCTCAGTCCAGTGGGGTTAAACATGAATCTCAATAGCCACGCCGCATTTTGGTCCGACTCTCCTTCACCACTAGAAAACCGTAACATGTTGGTCACAGATACAGTTAAAGGCTGAACATACTTTAACGCTCGTCGATGTTGGATCGGACCAAGGTGCAGCTTGGAAGGCGTACATCATTTCTTTATTAAACGAACACCAAGAAAACACTAAATACAAACGAACGTAAAGCTCTGTAACGCTAAACAGCAACTATACAAAAACAAGATCCCACAAACTACAGGTGAAAAAAGGCTGCCTAGGTATGATCCCCAATCAGAGACAACGATAGACAGCTGCCTCTGATTGGGAACCACACTCGTAAAAAAAAGAAATAGAAAGCATAGATTCTCCCACCTGAGTCACACCCTGACCTAACCAAACAGAGAATAAATAAGGATCTCTAAGGTCAGGGCGTGACACATACACCTTAGCCAAGTACATTTAAACTCAGTTTTTCACAATTCTTGACATTTAATCCTGGTAAAAATGTCCTGTCTTAGGTCAGTTAGGATCACCGTGTTATTTTAAGAATGTGAAATGTCAGAATAATAGTTGAGAGAATTATTTATTTAAGCTTTTATTTCTTTCATCACATTCCCAGTGGGTAAGAAGTTTATATACACTCAATTAGTATTTGGTAGCATTGCCTTAATTGTTTAACTTGGACAAACGTTTCGGGTAGCTTCCCACAAGCTTCTCACAATAAGTTGGGTGAATTGTGGCCCATTCCTCCTGACAGAGCTGGTGTAACGGAGTCAGGTTTGTTGGACTCCTTGCACACACACGCTTTTTCAGTTCTGCCCACACATTTTCTATAGGATTGAGATCAGGGCTTTGTGATGGTCACTCCAATACCTTGACTTTGTTGTCCTTAAGCCATTTTGTCACAACTTTGGAAGTATGCTTGGGGTCATTGTCCATTTGGAAGACCCATTTGCGACCAAGCTTTAACTTCCTGACTGATGTCTTCAGATGTTGCTTCAATATATCCACTTAATTTTCCTATCTCATGATGTCATCTATTTTGTGAAGTGCACCAGTCCCTCCTGCAGCAAAGCAACCCCCACAACATGAGGCTGCCACCCCCGTGCGTCACGGTTGGGATGGTTCTTCGGCTTGCAAGCGTCACACTTTTTCCTCCAAACATAACGATGGTGATTATAGCCAAGCAGTTCAATTTTTGTTTCATCAGACCAGAGGACATTTTTCCAAAGAGTACGATCTTTGTCCCCATGTGCAGTTGCAAACTGTAGTCTGGCTTTTTTATGGCGGTTCTGGAGCAGTGGCTTCTTCCTTGCTGAGCGGCCTTTCAGGTTGTCGATATATGACTCGTTTTACTGTGGAAATAGATACTTTTGTACCTGTTTCCTCCATCTTCACAAGGTCCTTTGCTGTTGTTCTGGGATTGTTTTGCACTTTTCGCACCAAAATACGTTCATCTCTAGGAGACAGAACGCATCTCCTTCCTGAGCGGTATGACTGCTGCGTGGTCCCATGGTGTTTATACTTGCTTACTATTGTTTGAACAGATGAACGTGGTACCTTCAGGCATTTGGAAATTGCTCCTAAGGATGAACCAGACTTGTGGAGGTCTACAATTTTCTTTCTGAGGTCTTGGCTGATTTCTTTAGATTTTCCCATGATGTCAAGCAAAGAGGCACTGAGTTTGAAGGTAGGCCTTGAAATACATCCACAGGTACACCTCCAAATGACTCAAATCAGAAGCTTCTAAAGCCATGACATCATTTTCTGGAATTTTCCAAGCTTTAAATGCACAGTCAACTAAGTGTATATAAACTTCTGACCCACTGGAATTGTGATACAGAGATTATTTACCTTATAATTCACTGTAAACAATTGTTAAGTTAAGGAAAAATGTGATGCATCAAGTCGGTTAGATGTCCTAACCGACTTGCCAAAACTATAGTTTGTTGACAAGAAATTTGTGGAGTGGTTGAAAAACTAGTTTTAATGACTCCAACCTAAGTGTATGTAAACTTCTGACTTTAACTGTAAATAGGAGCGTGGATCAGAAAACATTCAGTATCTCGAGTGACCACCATTTGCCTCATGCATTGCCACACATCTCCTTCGCATAGACTTGATCAGTATGTTGATTGCGGCCTGTGGAACGGAGTCCCACTCTTCTTCAATGGCTGTGCAAAGTTACTGGATTGTGTGTGTGTGTGTGTGAACAATGTGTGTGTCCAGTGTGCGTGTGTCCAGTGTGTGTGTGTGTCCAGTGTGTGTGTGGTGCATCTGAACCGTTCTCACAGGGCACAGGATCACAGAAAGAGAAAGACACAGAGTTACCATGGTTATTGTTTACAGGAATAAACTGGCCAACCTGGCGTGTGTGTGTGTGTATTTAAATGTCATATTTTGATCAAACATAAAACACATGGTTAGATTGAAACATCATGTTGTGTTTGCCACAGTGACCACCTGACACAGGGACACTGAGGAGTCATCATCCCAAACCATGAATCCTGGATAGAGGGGCTCAGTGAATGTGGTGTGATATGTGTACAGGTGGGTCAGTGTGTCAGAGGAGACTCTGTAGAAGGACAGAGTGCCGGCTGGCCAGTCCAGATACACTCCTACTCTGTGGGAGCTGGAGGAGGGGACGTCTATGAGAGTGAGATTGTCATTGTGGCACGCTCTGTAACTGTTCTCAGAGCAGAACAGACTCCAGGACTTGTCATTGTATCCAATCACACAGTCATTACCCCTTCCTCTCCTGCTGATTCCTTTATATGTCACTCCTATATCAGCTGCTTTCCCACTCCACTCTACCTCCCAGTAACAGAGTCCAGTCAGACCCTCTCTACACAGCACCTGTTCATCATCTTCAAATCTCTCTGGGTGATCAGGATACGGCTGCTCCTCTGTCCTCCATGTCACCTTTCTGTTCTCCTCAGACAGAGAGAGGTGTATGTTTATTGTGTTTGGGTCCATTGTGAGATCACAGGTATCTGATGGATGAAACCAGACACACACACACACACACACACACACACACACACACACACACACACACACACACACACACACACACACACACACACACACACTGTTAAAGCAACTCTTTTTAACTTTGGTGTCCCTGATTTCTGCATCTGTAGAACTAACGCTCATATTTAATAATATGACCAAGTAAATAATGATGTTGGTCTTTGACTTTGACTTAACTTGAATTAAGACTTATTCTTAGTCATATTCTTCACAGCAGCCAACACTCACATTTTCTAAGCCCAGGTTTCATTGTGTACTCTCCACCATGTTCCACACTGTAGCGGTAAGTAGAGGAACAGACAGTCATTGAGTGACACACACACACACACACACACTCATAACTTTGTCCAAGTGGTGTTCAGAATGTTTGTCTTGACTAGACTGATAACTCAAACATTTCTGATATGAACAGTGACATAAATCCTCTACATACCTGAGTTTCTCCAGTCTGCAGCGTGGATCCTCCAGTCCAGCAGAGAGAATTCTGACTCCTGAGTCTCCTGGGTGATTGTAGCTCAGGTCCAGCTCTCTCAGGTGTGAGGGGTTTGACCTCAGAGCTGAGACCAGAGAAGCACAGCCTTCCTCTGTGACTAGACAGCCTGACAACCTGCAAAGAGTAAACAATTTAAAAAAACCACACTGCTATTCTTTGGTGGAGAAAATAGTTGCAGTATATTTTTCCAACATATTCAGATACATCAGTGTCCTGAAACCTGACATATCTATTCATAAATGGAAGTATCATTATTAACAATGACAAATTATCAAAGTACTGCTTGTAGATACTAACAGTACAAATATTTGAGTACGTTGACCAGACCATTTTAAAAAGCAGTATCAGTCAAAAGACAGTCAGTGAGGTATCAGATTTCGATAGTATTGAGTATTTTGTCCACACCATATCTATGTTGACAGTGAAGCTAACATTTTCAATTTAGTTCTATAATCCAGCATTTTGGATTTGAGATAATATGTTTCTTATGAGGTGGCAGTATATAATGTCACCATTTATTTGAGAGTATTTTCATTCATATTGTCACACCCTGACCATAGAGAGCCTTTGGTTCTCTATGGTGTAGTAGGTCAGGGCGTGACTAGGGGGTGTTCTAGTTCTATATTTCTATGTTGGTGTTTTTTATGGTTCCCAATTAGAGGCAGCTGGTAATCGTTGCAGATCATATTTAGGTAGCCATTTTTCCCACCTGTGTTTGTGGGATATTGTTTTGTGTTTGTGCATGTGCACCACTACTTTCACGTTTCGTTGTTGGTTTATTGTTTTAGTTTAAAGTTTCACCGTAATAAAGATGTGGAACTTCAATCACAGTCTCAGTCCATCTCTCCTCACGATCGTATGTTTCACAGTTTTGAAATGAAAGCACTTTTTGTACAGTTGAAGTCGTAAGTTTATGTACACTTAAGTTGGAGTCATTAAAACTCGTTTTTCAACCACTCCACACACATTTCTTGTTAACAAACTATAGTTTAGGCAAGTTGGTTAGGACATCTACTTTGTGCACGACACAAGTCATTTTTCCAACAATTGTTTACAGACAGATTATTTCACTTATAATTCACTGTATCACAATTCCAGTGGGTCAAAAGTTTACATACACTAAGTTGACTTTAAACAGCTTGGAAAATTCAAGAAAATGATGTCATGGCTTTAGAAGCTTCTGATAGGCTAATTGACATCATTTGAGTCAACTGGAGGTGTACCTGTGAATGTATTTCAAGGCCTACCTTCAAACTCAGAGCCTCTTTGCTTGACATCATGGAAAAATCTAAAGAAATCAGGAAAGACCTCAGGAAAAAAAACAATTGTAGACTGCCACAAGTCTGGTTCATCATTGGGAACAATTTCCAAACGCCTGAAGGTACCACATTCATCTGTACAAACAATAGTAGTCAGGAAGTTAAAGCTTGGTCGCAAATGGGTCTTCCAAATGGACAATGACCCCAAGCATACTTCCAAAGTTGTAGCGAATTGACTTAAGGACAACAAAGTCAAGGTACTGGAGAGGCCTACAAACCTGTCTCAGTTACACCAGCTCTGTCAAGAAGAATGGGCCAAAATTCACCCAACTTATTGTGGGAAGCTTGCGGAAGGCTACCCGAAACATTTGACCCAAGTTAAACTATTTAAAGGCAATGCTACCAAATACTAATCGAGTGTATGTAAACTTCTGACCCACTGGGAATGTGATGAAAGAAATAAAAGCTGCAATAAATCATCTTCTCTACTATTTTTCTTACATTTCACATTCTTAAAATAAAGTTAACTGACCTAAGACAGGGAATCTTTTACCAGGATTAAATGTCAGGAATTGTGAAAAACTTAATTTAAACGTATTTGGCTAACATGCTGACCAGACCGGACACGTCGCGTGCGCGAGCTTCGCAAAAACATGTCAAAATCCATGTTATCGGTTGTCGCAGTAATACTATGAAATTGTAGATGCCAATCACCATATAAATTCAAAGATGAACTAGACTGGAAGGAGAGATGACTAGAAACGATTCGGTTGGCAGTTTTATGAGTGGATTAATTGTCGGAGTAGAGGACCTTGTGCATTTCAAGTAAAATAACATCTCAATGTTTATATCCCAGGACAAACTAGCAAGCAACAGCAAGCTAGCTAAATAGGACAAATTAGCTGGCAAGTGTAAGATAACTTGCCATAGCTGTTTAATGCTTTTCGACCTGTCCTGCATCTCCCGTCTAGCTAAATTGCCATACATGTTTAATGCTTTTCGACCTGTCCCCAAATTAATGTCATTGGTTCAGAGTTTGTTTCGATATTTTAACCAGCGTGTCGTGATCACGTTTGGTGTGGGGGGACAAAATAAATGTATGAATGATAGCACACGATGGCGCACGCACGCAGCCGGTTTGGGTTCCGTGTAAGGTGTATGTAAACTTCCGACTTCAACTGTATGTACAGGAGTCCCCACATTTGAAGAAGTCAAGTATTCTGACGAATTTACTCAGTATATTAAAGTAGTCAAAAGTTTAGAATTTGGTCCCATAATCCTTACCCACAAGCAATACATCAAACTTGATTTGATTGTGTTGTTGATTATGTTTCGCCCAATAGTAACTGAAAGGTGGATGACGACTGGATCAATCTTCTGTCTAAGTGAGAAGATAACATTGTCACGAAGGTGGTGCCACTCCTTGTTCAGGCGGCGTTCGGCAGTCTTCGTCACAGGCTTTCTAGCTGCCACCGATCTACGTATCTTTTTCCATTTGTTATGTCTTGATTGTACACACCTGGTTCCCATTACATTATTATTATTTCCCTATTTAACCCTCTGGTTCTCATTATGTTTTGTGCGTGATTGTTCCTGGTTTTGTGTTAGTCTTTTGTCTTAGGGTTTGTTATCCCTGCGTGCATTTATTGGCTGATTAGTTTTTCAGAGTAAAGTACGTTATGTGACTCAGTTCTGTGTCCTGCGCCTGAATCCATCCTCACCTCTGCACAACTGGCAAACATGTTTATCTAAACACTGCTAAATTAATTCTCATGACGTCATGATTAAGGAAAATCATGAATGAATCATGAAAAATGATGAGTGAGAAAGTTACAGAGGCTACAAAAAAACATGCTAACCTCTCACCATTACCAATAACAGAGGGGGTATGATCTTTGTGCCTCTGACCCTTTCTCATTCATCATCATTCACGATTCATTCATGATTATTCATAATGGTAGCATAAACATGAATGTAGAAGTGTTCAGAAACATCTTCTATTCTCACTGACAATACAAGTGAAGTGACTCCAAAATGACAGGACATTATTCACCATTCTGTTTCTATTGGGAAAAACATAATCCAAAACACAACTAAAACAAACTGCAAATGCATTCAACAAGTTTGTAGAGTCACATACTTGATGTAATCACTGCAGGCAAAGACTGTGTCTAAAAACTAAACGTTTTACTAAATTAATTCATCCAAATAATTCAGACTTTTTCAAATGGGAGAACTACATGCATAAAGCATATTTATTTTTAAACGATAAGACAGATACGAATACCATCAAATAAAAGGTGGCATTCTGTACTGTCGCCTAATATGAAAAGTTCTATCTCAAATCCAAAATGTCCAAACTTATATGGTGTGGACGACTGTATGTGTGCCTGGTGGATCTGGCAAACAGTTATCACTTGTTGACCAACTACAGGAACACTGACCTCAGAGTCTCCAGTTTACAGTGGGGATTCCCCAGTCCATCAGAGAGCAGCTTCACTCCTGAATCCTTCAGGTCATTGTTACTCAGGTCCAGTTCTCTCAGTTGTGACCGGTTTGACCTCAGAGCTGAGACCAGAGAAGCACAGCCTTCCTCTGTGACTCGACAGTGTGACAGCCTGCAGAGAGTAAAATCATTTTAAAATCACACTGCTATTTTTCAGCTGTGAAAAAAAGAGTGGCACTATATAATGTCGCCTTTCATTTGAGAGTAAATGTATACATAAGTCTTTCACGTTTCGAAATGAAGGCACTTTATGTATCTAGTCGCCCCATTTGAAGAAGTCATATACTGACCAATTATAGTGTATTAAAGTAGTCATAAGTTTAGTATTTGGTCCCAAAACCTGTTGTTTGCATTTGAAGTTTGTTCTGGTTGTGTTTTGGGTTATGTTTTTCACAATAGTAACTGAATGGTGGATGATGACTGGATTAATCTTCTGTCTGAGTGAGTAGATAACATGTTTCTCATGTATCCTGATGATGCCATGATTAAGAAAAATGATGAGTGAGACAGTTACAGAGGCTACAAAAAACATGCTAATCTCTCACCATTTCCAATAACAGAGGGGGTAAGATCTTTGTTCCTCTGACCCTTTCTCATTCATCAGTCACGACTCATGCATAATTATTTATAATCATGGTAGTATCCACATATATGTAGAAGTGTTCAGAAACATCATCTATTCTTCCTTACAATACAAGTGAAGTGACTCCAAAATGACAGGACATTATTCACCGTTCTGTTACTATTGGGAAAAACATAATCCAAAACACAACCAAAACAAACAGCAAATGTATTCAACAAGTTTGCAGAGTCACATAATTGATGCAATCACTGCAGGCAAAGAATATGGGAGCAATTACTAAACTTATGACTGCTTTAAAGCTAGGCCCCTTTTTCTACATTCCACATGAATTACGTGCCCAAAGTAAACTGCCTGTAGCTCAGGCCCTGAAAACAGAATATGCATATAATTGGCACCGTTGGAAAAAAAACACTTTGAAGTTTGTAGCAATGTTAAAATGTTGGAGAATATAACACAATAGATATGGTAGGAGAAAATCTAAAGAAAAAAACAACCAGAATTGTTTTGTTGTTGAGAAAGACCATCCTCTTAGAAATACAAGAGAAAGGTCATACTGTAAAATATCTCCCTGGATGCAATTCCTATGGCTTCCACATGGTGTCAGCAGTCTATGTTCAAGGTGTCAGACTTGTAACTTAAAAAAAAAAAAAAAGTTTTTGTAAGTGGACAATGTCCTGGAAATCCGTGTTTCTGCACACCATTATGAAGTTGAGCACCTTTCCCAAAATAAATATTATAGTTTGATTAAGTTTTAGGGTGTCTGAGGAGTCAATTGAAATGTATTTTGACTTGTTGACACAGAGTTTAGGGGTAGATTCTCAGATTTCTTTCTCTGCAAGTTGAACGAGTGGATTACACAAATCAATGGTGCCAACTAAACAAACTTTTTGAGATATAAAAATGATTTTATCTAACAAAACAGCACTATATGTTATGGCTGGGACCCTATGGATGACAAATCAGAGCAAGATTTTTAAAAAGTAAGTTAATATTTAATCTTTATATGTGAATGTATGAAACCTGTGCCGGTGGAAAAATATTTTGATGTTGGGCGCCGTCCTCAAACAATCGCATGGCATGTTTTCACCTGTAATAGCTACTCTAAATCGGACAGTGCACTTAGATCAACAATAATTTAAGCTTCCAGCAGATATAAGACACTTATATGTACGTAAATGTTTAAAATCCATAATATTTATTAGAATGTATTTGAATTATTTCACCGGAAGTTGTCCCGCTAGTGGGACACCGATCTTTATTAACCTCTTTAGGATCGGACCCTTTTAAAAAAAATGTTTTATCCTAAAATGACGTACCCAAATCTAACTGCCTGTAGCTCAGGACCTGAAGTCAGTATATGCATATTCTTGATACCATTTGAAAGAAACACATTGAAGTTTGTGGAATTGTGAAATGAATGTAGGAGAATATAACACATTAGAGCTGGTAAAAGAGAATACAAAGAAAAAAACATGTGTTTTTTCATCAGCTTTGAAATGCAAGAGAAAGGCCACAATGTATTATTCCAGCTTAGGCGCAATTTAGATGTTTGTCACTAGATGGCAGCAGTGTATGTGCAAAGTTTTGGACTGATCCAATGAACCATTGTATTTCAGTTCAAAATGTTGGATCAAAACTACACAAATGTGATTAACAGATTTTTGATTACAATATAAGTGAATTAGACCAAATAATTAGGACGTCTAAAAATGGGAGAACTAGATAATGAAGTGCTTTCATTTCTAAATGGTGAAACAGATATGTATGAACACCCTAAACACCTAATATGAAACATTCTATCTCAAATCCAAAATGCTGGAGCATAGCACCACATTTAAAACTGTAAGCTTCACTGTCCAAACACATATGATGTGGACTATGTGTTCCTGGTAAACACACATAGATCTGGTGAACAGTTGTCACTTGCTGACCAACTACAAGAATACTGACCTCAGAGTCTTCAGTTTACAGTGAGGATTATCCAGTCCATCAGATAGTCGCTTCACTCCTGAATCCTTCAAGTCATTGTTAGTCAGATCCAGTTCTTCCAAATGTGAGGGGTTTGATTTCAGAGCTGAGACCAGAGAAGCACAGCCTTCCTCTGTGACTTGACAGCCTGACAGCCTGCAAAGAGTCAAATATTATTAAAATCACACTGCTATTCTTTGGTGGTGAAAATAGCGGCAGTGTATTTTTTCAAAATAATTTATTTTCAGATATATCAGTGTCCTGAAACCTGCCATATCTATTCATAAATAAATGAATATATCACTATTAGAAATGATACAATTATTGCTTGTAGAGAGAAAAATATGAAGTACAAATAATGAGTAGACTGACCAGACCGGTTTAAAAAGCAATATCAGTCAAAAGACAGACAGTGAGGTATCAGAAAAAGATTGTATTGAATATACAGTCCACACCATATCTATTTTGACATTGAAGTTAACATTTTAAATGTGTCTCTGTACTCCAGCATTTTGTATTTGAGATCAAATGTTTCATATGAGGTGACAGTATATAATGTCACCTTGAATATGAGAGTATTTTCATACATACCTCTTTCACCACTTAGAAATGAAGCACTTTATGTACAGTGGGGAGAACAAGTATTTGATACACTGCCGATTTTGCAGGTTTTCCTACTTACAAAGCATGTAGAGGTCTGTCATTTTTATCATAGGTACACTTCAACTGTGAGAGAATCTAAAACCAATATCCAGAAAATCACATTGTATGATTTTTAAGTCATTAATTTGCATTTTTTTTTTATTTGCAAGTATTTGATACATCAGAAAAGCAGAACTTAATATTTGGTACAGAAACCTTTGTTTGCAATTACAGAGATCATACGTTTCCTGTAGTTCTTGAACAGGTTTGCACACACTGCAGCAGGGATTTTGGCCCACTCCTCCATACAGACCTTCTCCAGATCCTTCAGGTTTCGGGGCTGTCGCTGGGCAATACGGACTTTCAGCTCCCTCCAAATATTTTCTATTGGGTTCAGGTCTGGAGACTGGCTAGGCCACTCCAGGACCTTGATATGCTTCTTACTCCTTAGTTGCCCTGGCTGTGTGTTTCGGGTCGTTGTCATGCTGGAAGACCCAGCCATGACCCATCTTCAATGCTCTTACTGAGGGAAGGAGGTTGTTGGCCAAGATCTCGCGATACATGGCCCCATCCATTCTCCCCTCAATACGGTGCAGTCTTCCTGTCCCCTTTGCAGAAAAGCATCCCCAAAGAATGATGTTTCCACCTCCACGCTTCACGGTTGGGATGGTGTCCTTGGGGTTGTACTCATCCTTCTTCTTGCTCCAAACACGGCGAGTGGAGTTTAGACCAAAAAGCTCTATTTTTTGTCTCATCAGACCACATGACCTTCTCCCATTCCTCCTCTGGATCATCCAGATGGTCATTGGCAAACTTCAGATGGGCCTGGACATGTGCTGGCTTCAGCATGGGGACCTTGCGTGCGCTGCAGGATTTTAATCCATGGCGGCGTAGTGTGTTGCTAATGGTTTTCTTTGAGACTGTGGTCCCAGCTCTCTTCAGGTCATTGACCAGGTCCTGCCGTGTAGTTCTGGGCTGATCCCTCACCTTCCTCATGATCATTGATGCCCCACGAGGTGAGATCTTGCATGGAGCCCCAGACCGAGGATGATTGACCGTCATCTTGAACTTCCATTTTCTAATAATTGTGCAAACTGTTGTTGCCTTCTCACCAAGCTGCTTGCCTATTGTCTTGTAGCCCATCCCAGCCTTGTGCAGGTCTACAATTTTATCCCCGATGTCCTTACACAGCTCTCTGGTCTTGGTCATTGTGGAGAGGTTGGAGTCTGTTTGATTGAGTGTGTGGACAGGTGTCTTTTATAAAGGTAACGAGTTCAAACAGGTGCAGTTTGATTCCGTCTCTCACAGTTGAAGTGTACATATGATAAAAATTACAGACCTCAACATGCTTTGTAAGTAGGAAAACCTGCAAAATCGTCAGTGTATCAAATACTTGTTCTCCCCACTGTATCTAGTCCCCAAGTCTTAAGTATTCTGACGTATCCACTTATGGTTTATTATTAAAAGTTTAGTATTTTGTCCAAAACTCGTTGGTTGCATTTGCAGTTGGTTTTGGTTGTGTTTTGGATTATGTTTTGCCCGACTGAATGGTGGATTATTGGAGTAATTGTATTTCGAAGTGAGCAGATAACATGTTTCTAAACACAATTAAGTTAATCCTGATGATGCCATGATTAAGAAAAATCATGAATGAATCATGAATAATAATGAGTGAGATAGTAACAGAGCTTACAAAAACACATGCTAACCTCTCACCATTACCCTCATATCAAAGGTGACATTCAGTACTGTTGCCTAATGTAAAACATTATATGGTGTGGACAATGTGTGCCTGATAAACACATGTGGATCTGGTGAACAGTTATCACATGTAAACCAACTACAGGAACACTGACCTCAGAGTCTCCAGTTTACAGTGGGGATTCCCCAGTCCAGTAGAGAGCAGCTTCACTCCTGAATCCTTCAGGTCATTGTTACTCAGATCCAGCTCTCTCAGGTGTGAGGGGTTTGACTTCAGAGCTGAGACCAGAGAAGCACAGCCTTCCTCTGTGACTCCACAGCCTGACAGTCTGACAAATAGATCATCATGATTTCACAAACGGACTGTTCATTTAGAAAGACAACGGTAGATACATTTGGTTTATTCTCTCAAACAACATAGATTCATCTTCTGTCTCCTTGAATTGTATGGTCATATTGTTATACTAATGTATAACTCTTCCTGATGATTAGTACTCAAATGTCATTGTATGTACTCACAGAGCCATTTTGGAGACTTTGACCACTGGTAGCAGCCTCAGAAGACCTTCCTCTGATCTGGAGTATTTCTTCAGGTCAAACACATCCAGCTCCTTTTCTGAAGTCAGCAACACAAAGACCAGAGCTGACCACTGTGCAGGTGAGAGTTCTTCACCAGAGACACTTCCTGATCTTAGGTATCTTTGGATCTCCTCCACTAGAGAATGGTCATTCAGTTCATTCAGACAGTGGAACAGATTGATGCACCTCTCTGGAGAGGGGTTCTCCCTGATCTTCTCCTTAATGTACTTAACTATTTCTTCATGGCTCTGTGAGCTGCTTCCTGTCTTTGTCAGTAGACCTTGTAAGTGCTTCTGATTGGACTCCAGTGAGAGGCCCAGAAGGAAGCGAAGGAAAAGGTCCAGGTTTCCCGTCTCACTTTGTAAGGCTTTATCCACAGCACTCTTGTAGAGAGTAACTTCAGGCTTGTGTCTGATCCTCAAAGGAAGGTCCCTGGATGTTGATCGTGGTTTGGCCATTAGATTCTCATTGTTGTTGCTGAATGAGATGAACACATATACAGCAGCCAGAAACTCCTGAATGCTCAGATGCACGAAGCAGTACACCTTGTCCTGGTACAGCCCACATTCCTCTTTAAAGATCTGTGTGCACAATCCTGAGTACACTGAGGCTTCATTGACATCAATGCCAGCCTCTTTCAGGTCTTCTTCATAGAAAATCAGATTGCCATTCACAAGCTGTTGAAAAGCCAGTTTTCCCAGTGACAGAATGCTCTCTTTATTCCAGTGTGGACCTGTCTCTTCTTTCCCAAGATACTTTTCGTTCTTCTTTATAGTATGAAACTCCACAAGGTGTGTGTACATCTCAGTCAGAGTCTTGGGCATCTCTTCTCTCTTATGTTTCAGCATGTGTTCAAGCACTATTGCAGATATCCAACAGAAGACTGGAATGTGGCACATGATGTGGAGGCTCCTTGATGTCTTTATGTGTGAGATGATTCTGCTGGCCAGGTCCTCATCACTGAATCTCTTCCTGAAGTACTCCTCCTTCTGTGGGTCATTGAACCCTCGTACCTCTGTCACCTGGTCAACACACCCTGAAGGGATCTTATTGGCTGCTGCAGGTCGGGTAGTTATCCAGAGGAGAGCAGAGGGAAGCAGATTTCCCTTGATGAGATTTGTCAGCAGAACATCCACTGAGGTTGACTCTGTGACGTCACAACAGATCTTGTTCTTCTGGAAGTCTAGGGGCAGTCGGCACTCATCCAGACCATCAAAGATGAACAGAACTTTGTATTTGTCGTAGTTGGAGATTCTTGATTCTTTGGTTTCCATTGAGAAGTGGTTGAGAAGTTCAATCAAAGTGTGTTTTTTCTCTTTCATCATATTCAGCTCCCGAAAAGGGAATGAAAATACAAACTGGACATCCTGATTTGCTTTTCCTTCAGCCCAGTCCAGAATGAACTTCTGCACAGAGACTGTTTTTCCAATGCCAGCGACTCCCTTTGTCAGCACAGTTCTGATAAGTTTGTCTTGTCCAGTTAAGGGTTTGAAGATGTCGTTACATTTGATTGCAGTCTCTGGTCTTGCTTGTTTCCTGGTTGTTGTCTCAATCTGTCTCAGCTCATGTTCATTATTGACCTCTCCTGTTCCACCCTCTGTGATGTAGAGCTCTGTGTAGATCTTATTGAGAAGTGTTGGGTTTCCTTGTTTAGCGATCCCCTCAAATACACATTGAAACTTCTTCTTTAGATTAGATTTGAGTTCACTTTGGCAAATCACAGCAAGCTCACCTGAATTAAGAAATAACACAGAGGATATTAATATTATGTCTGTTTTAATGCCTAAAGCATCGTAGGATTGTGTTAGAAAGTTGTACATTATAATACGTTATTCTTTTAACTGACTGTATAAATGTGTAAATGTTTTCATATTGCTTTACACACTGGTGTGATTGATATTATTATTGGTATAGTTGATGGTATTATTAATGTTGTCTCTGTCTCTCTCTCTCTCTTCGTTTCTCCTCTTCTTCCTGTCTAAATTCATCACCAAAACACATCCCTCCTTTTACTTGATTTGGTCACTAGGTGTTGTGTTAAGGCTGCTACAATATCATTGAGTTACACGGCACTTTAGCTGTACTTTAGCTACAGATCTTAAATGTTTGTTATAAAACAGCATTCAACATGAGGCAGACAGCTCTTACTTTTCTCCAGTGTGTCAGCAAGCTCCTTCTGGTTCATTTTCCTCAGGACGTGCAGTGTGATCTTCAGAGCCCCCTCTCTGGCACTGCTCTCCTGCTTCTCATCTTCAGCATCCACCACTTCCTGCTTCTGACTCTCAAAGCCTTGTGGGAGTTCTGGACTAAGAATCCTCTTGAACATCTTCAGCTCGTTCTTCATAAATGTCATAATATTCTCTTCAAGCAACTGAAATAAATAAAGTAAATAATTTAAGCAAGAGAAGAAATACTTTCTAATGAACACATTAATAAATTATTGACAGATCAACTTTACTTGAGGTAAACAAAAACAAATGTACATAACAGGACCACATACACTGAATATGGAGGCCAGGTCTGTTTGATGACTCTGGGAAGACTGACCACTGAGAATGTCTGACTCTGATCTCTCCTGTTGGTTTCTGTGGACAAAAAATGAGATTACATCCACTCATCCAGGGAGTGCACACACACACACACACACACACACAGGGAGGGAATGTTGTGTTTGTTTAATATTGTTTTAGGACTTTGGATACATTTCTGCCCTGCTAGACCTTCCCCGGTCAACTGTAAGTGCTGTTATTGTGAAGTGGAAATGTCTAGGAGCATCAACGGCTCAGATGCGAGGCACTATGCATTGGGGCAGGTAGCGTTCAGGTAGCGTTCAGGTAGCGTTCAGGTCGCGTTCAGGTAGCGTTCAGGTAGCGTTCAGGTCGCGTTCAGGTAGCGTTCAGGTAGCGTTCAGGTCGCGTTCAGGTCGCGTTCAGGTAGCGTTCTCCGGTAATCCGCCAAACCCAGATTTATCCCTCGGAATGCCAGAATGTGAAGCGGGATTCATCACTCCAGAGAATGCGTTTCCACTACTCCAGTACAATATTACACTGGTCTTTGTGGTTCAATCTGTGCTTGAAATTCAGTGCTCGTCTGAGGGACCTTACAGATAATTGTACGTGTGGGATACAGATATGAGGTAGTCATTCCAAAATCATGACACTGTTATTGCACACAGAGTGAGTCCGTGCAACATTTTTACTCCTGAACTTATTTAGGCTTTTCATAATAAAGGGGTTGAATACTCTTTGACTCAAGACATTTCAGCTTTTAATTTTTTTTTCAATAGTATGTGGTATTGTGTTCAGGCCAATGCCCCCCCCCCCCCAAAAAAGTTTAAGTTTAATGAATTTTAAATACAGGCTTTAACACAACAAAATGTGGAAAAAGGTCAAGGGGTGTGAATAATTTCTGAAGGCACTGTATATATAGCTACCTAATATTGAAACTAATCTTCGCTAAGCCTCTGACTGGATTCCTTTTTTCCTAAATTGTCATGGTTCCTCCTGTCACAAGAGGGCGGCAGAGACTATCCTGTCCAATTGACTCATTATGATTTCCCTGTTAAAAGAGGTGTGTTTTCTGTTGTCCTTTGCAGAAGCTTGAATTGTTTGCCAATTGTTTTTGTCTCTTGAGTGAGTTTTCGAGACTTAGTGTTAATTTTTTTCCCCATGTTACTGTGATCCTTCAGTTACCGTTTCTCAGTCAAGTATTATTTTATCCTTAACCACTGATTCCTGGTCGGGTCTCTTCTCTGCACCTGGGTCCAACCTCACCATGTCACAGCAAGCTTCTGCCTCCAACATGGACCCAGCAGAGATCACCCAGATCAGGAATGTTGTAACCCACCAAGGAGCACTACTGGGACGGCAGCAAGAACAACTCTTCCAAATATCAGAGACCCTCTGAGCCCTTACCGAATTCCTCCTACCACAGTCTAACCCCAGCCCAGGAGGAGCCGATGCCCAAGTCTCATCGCCCAGTGCTCCAGGCGTTGTCGTAGTTCATCCAGGGAACCTGCACTGGGAACCCAAGATCAGAGCGGTATGACGGCCACCTGGGAGGACGCAAGGGGTTTTTCACCAGATTCAAGCCTTCGTGGACTCTGGGTCCGCGGATAATTTCATTGATCAAGACTTCACCAGTGAATTACAAATCCCTTGCGTGAAATGTCCCTCTGCAGATTCAAGCCCTCGATGGATGCCCCATTTGCTCCATATCAGACCAAGCTCATTCTTCTGCAGGTTGGGGTGAACCACAGAGACTCTTAGTTTTCTTTTGATCACTCACTGCTCCTCTCTACTGTATATAGCCTCTCTACTGTATATAGCCTCTCTACTGTATATAGCCTCTCTACTGTATGTAGCCTCTCTACTGTATATAGCCTCTCTACTGTATATAGCCTCTCTACTGTATGTAGCCTCTCTACTGTATATAGCCTCTCTACTGTATATAGCCTCTCTACTCTATATAGCCTCTCTACTGTATATAGCCTCACTACTGTTATTGCCTCGCTACTCTATATAGCCTCTACTGTATATAGCCTCGCTATTGTATATAGCCTCTCTACTGTATATAGACTCGCTACTGTATACAGCCTCTCTACTGTTATTGCCTCACTACTGTATATAGCCTCTACTGTATATAGCCTCTCTACTGTATATAGCCTCTCTACTGTATATAGCCTCACTACTGGTATTGCCTGGCTACTGTATATAGCCTCTCTACTGTATATAGCCTCTCTATTGTATATAGCCTCACTACTGTTATTGCCTCGCTACTGTATATAGCATCGCTACTGTTATTTCTTCGCTACTGTATATAGCCTCACTACTGTTATTGCCTCGCTACTGTATATAGCATCGCTACTGTATATAGCCTCACTACTGTTATTGCCTCGCTACTGTATATAGCATCGTTACTGTATATAGCCTCACTACTGTATATAGCCTCGCTACTGTATATAGCCCCTCTACTGTTATAGCCTCGCTACTGTATATAGCCTCTCTACTGTATATAGCCTCGCTACTGTATATAGCCTCTCTACTGTATGTAGCCTCTCTACTGTATATAGCCTCTCTACTGTATATAGCCTCTCTACTCTATATAGCCTCTCTACTGTATATAGCCTCACTACTGTTATTGCCTCGCTACTCTATATAGCCTCTACTGTATATAGCCTCGCTATTGTATATAGCCTCTCTACTCTATATAGCCTCTCTACTGTATACAGCCTCATTACTGTTATTGCCTCGCTACTGTATATAGCCTCTCTACTGTATATAGACTCGCTACTGTATACAGCCTCTCTACTGTTATTGCCTCACTACTGTATATAGCCTCTACTGTATATAGCCTCTCTACTGTATATAGCCTCTCTACTGTATATAGCCTCACTACTGGTATTGCCTGGCTACTGTATATAGCCTCTCTACTGTATATAGCCTCTCTATTGTATATAGCCTCACTACTGTTATTGCCTCGCTACTGTATATAGCATCGCTACTGTTATTTCTTCGCCACTGTATATAGCCTCACTACTGTTATTGCCTCGCTACTGTATATAGCATCGCTACTGTATATAGCCTCACTACTGTTATTGCCTCGCTACTGTATATAGCATCGTTACTGTATATAGCCTCACTACTGTATATAGCCTCGCTATTGTATATAGCCTCGCTACTGTATGCAGCCTCGCTACTGTATATAGCCTCTCTACTGTATATAGCCTCGCTACTGTATATAGCCTCTCTACTGTATGTAGCCTCTCTACTGTATATAGCCTCTCTACTGTATATAGCCTCTCTACTGTATATAGCCTCTCTACTGTATATAGCCTCACTACTGTTATTGCCTCGCTACTGTATATAGCATCGCTACTGTATATAGCCTCACTACTGTTATTGCCTCGCTACTGTATATAGCATCGTTACTGTATATAGCCTCACTACTGTATATAGCCTCACTACTGTTATTTCTTCGCTACTGTATATAGCCTCACTACTGTTATTGCCTCGCTACTGTATATAGCATCGCTACTGTATATAGCCTCACTACTGTTATTGCCTCGCTACTGTATATAGCATCGTTACTGTATATAGCCTCACTACTGTATATAGCCTCGCTACTGTATATAGCCCCTCTACTGTTATAGCCTCGCTACTGTATATAGCCTCTCTACTGTATATAGCCTCGCTACTGTATATAGCCTCTCTACTGTATGTAGCCTCTCTACTGTATATAGCCTCTCTACTGTATATAGCCTCTCTACTCTATATAGCCTCTCTACTGTATATAGCCTCACTACTGTTATTGCCTCGCTACTCTATATAGCCTCTACTGTATATAGCCTCGCTATTGTATATAGCCTCTCTACTCTATATAGCCTCTCTACTGTATACAGCCTCATTACTGTTATTGCCTCGCTACTGTATATAGCCTCTCTACTGTATATAGACTCGCTACTGTATACAGCCTCTCTACTGTTATTGCCTCACTACTGTATATAGCCTCTACTGTATATAGCCTCTCTACTGTATATAGCCTCTCTACTGTATATAGCCTCACTACTGGTATTGCCTGGCTACTGTATATAGCCTCTCTACTGTATATAGCCTCTCTATTGTATATAGCCTCACTACTGTTATTGCCTCGCTACTGTATATAGCATCGCTACTGTTATTTCTTCGCCACTGTATATAGCCTCACTACTGTTATTGCCTCGCTACTGTATATAGCATCGCTACTGTATATAGCCTCACTACTGTTATTGCCTCGCTACTGTATATAGCATCGTTACTGTATATAGCCTCACTACTGTATATAGCCTCGCTATTGTATATAGCCTCGCTACTGTATGCAGCCTCGCTACTGTATATAGCCTCTCTACTGTATATAGCCTCGCTACTGTATATAGCCTCTCTACTGTATGTAGCCTCTCTACTGTATATAGCCTCTCTACTGTATATAGCCTCTCTACTGTATATAGCCTCTCTACTGTATATAGCCTCACTACTGTTATTGCCTCGCTACTCTATATAGCCTCTACTGTATATAGCCTCGCTATTGTATATAGCCTCTCTACTCTATATAGCCTCTCTACTGTATACAGCCTCATTACTGTTATTGCCTCGCTACTGTATATAGCCTCACTACTGGTATTGCCTCGCTACTGTATATAGCCTCTCTACTGTATATAGCCTCTCTACTGTATATAGCCTCTCTACTGTATATAGCCTCTCTACTGTATATATCCTCTCTACTGTATATAGCCTCTCTACTGTATATAGACTCTCTACTGTATATAGCCTCTCTACTGTATATAGCCTCTCTACTGTTATTTTCACAGTCTTTTTACTGTTCTTTTTATTTTTTATTTCCTTACTTATCTATTGTTTACCTAATACCTATTTTTTAACTTAAAAATTACACTGTTGGTTAGGGCTTGTAATTAATTATTTCACTGTAAGGCTGTTAGGTCTACAGCTGTTGTATTCAGCATGTCACTGTTAGGTCTACACCTGTTGTATTCAGCATGTCACTGTTAGGTCTACACCTGTTGTATTCAGCTTGTCACTGTTAGGTCTACACCTGTTGTATTCAGCATGTCACTGTTAGGTCTACACCTGTTGTATTCAGCATGTCACTGTTAGGTCTACACCTGTTGTATTCAGCATGTCACTGTTAGGTCTACAGCTGTTGTATTCAGCATGTCACTGTTAGGTCTACACCTGTTGTATTCAGCTTGTCACTGTTAGGTCTACACCTGTTGTATTCAGCTTGTCACTAAGGTCTACACCTGTTGTATTCAGCATGTCACTGTTAGGTCTACACCTGTTGTATTCAGCATGTCACTGTTAGGTCTACAGCTGTTGTATTCAGCATGTCACTGTTAGGTCTACACCTGTTGTATTCAGCTTGTCACTGTTAGGTCTACACCTGTTGTATTCAGCTTGTCACTAAGGTCTACACCTGTTGTATTCAGCATGTCACTGTTAGGTCTACACCTGTTGTATTCAGCATGTCACTGTTAGGTCTACAGCTGTTGTATTCAGCATGTCACTGTTAGGTCTACACCTGTTGTATTCAGCTTGTCACTAAGGTCTACACCTGTTGTATTCAGCATGTCACTGTTAGGTCTACACCTGTTGTATTCAGCATGTCACTGTTAGGTCTACACCTGTTGTATTCAGCATGTCACTGTTAGGTCTACACCTGTTGTATTCAGCATGTCACTGTTAGGTCTACACCTGTTGTATTCAGCATGTCACTGTTAGGTCTACACCTGTTGTATTCAGCATGTCACTGTTAGGTCTACACCTGTTGTATTCAGCATGTCACTGTTATGTCTACACCTGTTGTATTCAGCATGTCACTGTTAGGTCTACACCTGTTGTATTCAGCATGTCACTGTTAGGTCTACACCTGTTGTATTCAGCATGTCACTGTTAGGTCTACACCTGTTGTATTCAGCATGTCACTGTTATGTCTACACCTGTTGTATTCAGCATGTCACTGTTAGGTCTACACCTGTTGTATTCAGCATGTCACTGTTAGGTCTACACCTGTTGTATTCAGCATGTCACTGTTAGGTCTACACCTGTTGTATTCAGCATGTCACTGTTAGGTCTACACCTGTTGTATTCAGCATGTCACTGTTAGGTCTACACCTGTTGTATTCAGCATGTCACTAAGGTCTACACCTGTTGTATTCAGCATGTCACTAAGGTCTACACCTGTTGTATTCAGCATGTCACTAAGGTCTACACCTGTTGTATTCAGCATGTCACTAAGGTCTACACCTGTTGTATTCAGCATGTCACTAAGGTCTACACCTGTTGTATTCGGCGCACGTGACAAATAAACTTTGATTTGAACATGTATTTGTGTTTGTTGTCTCTTCTCCATGGTAACTGTCAATAATAATAATAATAATCTAATGAGTCACTGTTTGTCATTCACTTACACACACAGACACACCCAGGGAGGGAATGTTGTGTATGTTTAATATTGTTTTAGGACTATGAAAATTGAAAAATGATCAGTCTATGGATTATGAACCCCCCCCCCCCCCCAAAAAAAATGGGAAAATGGGAGAGGATAAATGACTAGAGACAGTGTTGTTTAACTCACTGACCATCACCCATGAGTTTTTCTTACCTTTGTTCAGTAGAAAAATATATAGGATGATCCATAGACTTGTCACTCTTCATGGACACACAGCTGGGTACAGGGGAGGCTGGTCTCTCCTGCTTGATTGGGCTTCAACATAACAGAGACAAACATTACATCTCTCATCTACTCTGAGTGCAGATGAGGAAACATAAGAAGAGGTTATTTCCACAACGCTATATATTAGTTTTCAGAAATGTTGGTAAATTAGCTTTTATACCTTAAAGATTGGTGTGTTTTAAAAAAAAATTATCATGGCATGGGGTTGTTCAATGACAGACATGTATCACTTGATGGTTTTATTTCAGAAAGACAAATAATCATGTTTTTTATATGCTATATATCCACCCCACGCAGTCAAATGTTATGAATTTGTGTTTGTATTTGTATATACTATGGTTCCCCATTAGCTGCTGCCAATGCAGCAGCTACTCGTCCTGTGTGCCCTCAGGACCCTACTCTACCACTACCACATGTCTGTCACACACTGATCTGTTTCACCTGTCTTTGTGCTTGTCTCCGCCCCACTCCAGGTGTCGCCCATCTTCCTCATTATCCCCAGTGTATTTATACCTGTGTTCTCTGTCTGTTGCCAGTTCGTCTTGTCTTGTCAAGCTTACCAGCGTGTTTTTCTGTGCTCCTGTTTTCCTAGTCTCTGTTTTTCTAGCCCTCCCCGTTCTGCCTGCCTTGACCTCAAGCCTGCCTGCCCCCACTGTACCTGTCGGACTCGTCCCTGATAATTAATTAACTTCTGCCTGTCCCCGACCTGCCCATTGGCTGTCCCTTGTATTTCAATAAATATCATAGACTGTAACCATCTGCCTCCTGTGTCTGCATCTGGGTCTCGCCCTGTGTCGTCTAAAGGAGTTAATCCATGTGTATGTGTGTGTATAGTCCATATGTTATCGTGTGTGTGTGTATAGTCCATATGTTATCGTGTGTGTGTGTGTATGTGTGTATAGTCCATATGTTATCGTGTGTGTGTGTATAGTCCATATGTTATCGTGTGTGTGTGTATAGTCCATATGTTATCGTGTGTGTGTGTATAGTCCATATGTTATCGTGTGTGTGTGTATAGTCCATATGTTATCGTGTGTGTGTGTATAGTCCATATGTTATCGTGTGTGTGTGTATAGTCCATATGTTATCGTGTGTGTGTGTATAGTCCATATGTTATCGTGTGTGTGTGTATAGTCCATATGTTATCGTGTGTGTGTGTATAGTCCATATGTTATCGTGTGTGTGTGTATAGTCCATATGTTATCGTGTGTGTGTGTATAGTCCATATGTTATCGTGTGTGTGTGTATAGTCCATATGTTATCGTGTGTGTGTGTATAGTCCATATGTTATCGTGTGTGTGTGTATAGTCCATATGTTATCGTGTGTGTGTGTATAGTCCATATGTTATCGTGTGTGTGTGTATAGTCCATATGTTATCGTGTGTGTGTGTATAGTCCATATGTTATCGTGTGTGTGTGTATAGTCCATATGTTATCGTGTGTGTGTGTATAGTCCATATGTTATCGTGTGTGTGTGTATAGTCCATATGTTATCGTGTGTGTGTGTGTATAGTCCATATGTTATCGTGTGTGTGTGTATAGTCCATATGTTATCGTGTGTGTGTGTGTATAGTCCATATGTTATCGTGTGTGTGTGTATAGTCCATATGTTATCGTGTGTGTGTGTATAGTCCATATGTTATCGTGTGTGTGTGTATAGTCCATATGTTATCGTGTGTGTGTGTATAGTCCATATGTTATCGTGTGTGTGTGTGTATAGTCCATATGTTATCGTGTGTGTGTGTATAGTCCATATGTTATCGTGTGTGTGTGTATAGTCCATATGTTATCGTGTGTGTGTGTATAGTCCATATGTTATCGTGTGTGTGTGTGTATAGTCCATATGTTATCGTGTGTGTGTGTGTATAGTCCATATGTTATCGTGTGTGTGTGTATAGTCCATATGTTATCGTGTGTGTGTGTGTATAGTCCATATGTTATCGTGTGTGTGTGTATAGTCCATATGTTATCGTGTGTGTGTGTATAGTCCATATGTTATCGTGTGTGTGTGTGTGTGTGTGTGTATAGTCCATATGTTATCGTGTGTGTGTGTATAGTCCATATGTTATCGTGTGTGTGTGTATAGTCCATATGTTATCGTGTGTGTGTGTATAGTCCATATGTTATCGTGTGTGTGTGTATAGTCCATATGTTATCGTGTGTGTGTGTATAGTCCATATGTTATCGTGTGTGTGTGTATAGTCCATATGTTATCGTGTGTGTGTGTGTGTGTGTGTGTCTGTGCCTATGTTTGTGTTGCTTCACAGTCCCTGCTGTTCCATAAGGTGTTTTTTATCTGTTTTTTTTCATCTAATTGTACTGCTTGCCTCAGTTACCTGATGTGGAATAGAGTTCCATGTATCCAAGGCTCTATGTAGTACTGTGCGCTTCCCATAGTCTGTTCTGGACTTGGGGACTGTGAAGAGACCTCTGTGGCATGTCTTGTGGGGTATGCATGGGTTACCAAGCTGTGTGCCAGTAGTTTAGACAGACAGCTAGGCGCTTTCAACATGTCAATACCTCTAATAATTACAAGTAGTGGTGAAGTTAATCTCTCCTCCACTTTCAGCCAGGAGAGATTGACATGCCTAATATTAATATTAGCTCTCTGTGTACATCCAAGGGCCAGCCGTGCTGCCCTGTTCTGAGCCAATTGCAATTTTCCTAAATCCTTTTTTATGGCACCTGACCACACGACTGAACAGTAGTCGAGGTGCGACAAAACTAGGGCCTGTAGGACCTGCCTTGTTGATAGGGTTGTTGAGAACGCAGAACATCGCTTTATTATGGACAGACTTCTCCCCCTCTTCGCTATTACTGTATCGATATGTTTTGACCATGACAGTTTATAATCCAGGGTTACTCCAAGCAGTTTATCTCAATTTGCTCAATTTCCACATTATTTATTACAAGATTTTGTTGAATGTTTTGTCCCAAATACAATGCTTTTAGTTTTAGAAATATTTAGGGCTAACTTTTTCCTTGGCACCCACTCTGAAACTAACTGCAGCTCTTTGTTAAATGTTGCAGTGATTTCAGTTGCTGTAGTAGCTGATGTGTCATCCTCGTACATATACACTCTGGTTTTGCTTAGTCAGTGGCATGTCATTAGTCAAATTTGAAAAAAGCAAGTGGCTTTAACAGCTACGCTGGGGAATTTCTGATTCTACCTGGATTATACCAAGATGGCGTAGCATTAAGTCGTCCTGTCCTGTCGTGTCCCTGTATTTATCGTTTCTTTTTCGTTTTTTACATATTTTTACATATTTTCTCCACATATCTCTTTGAAAACATTTTGCTAAACCCTAAGCTTCCAAATACTCTCCTGCAACCCGACTCACCCAATGTAGCTATTTTTCCTAAATTCCTAAAGTATTTATATTTACTTCGGGACCCCTCAACTGAAGCTAGCCAGCTAACCAGCGGGTATGCTAGCGGTCTTCAGCTAACAGGTCATCAGCTAACCTGTAGTTCGGAAAGCTCTCGCCTGTTCGTACAACGCGACTCTAACCAGAGCATAACGGACCTATTTATTTTTCATCCCCGGATTCATCCCCGGATTCCCACCGCAAACAGAACATCTTTCAGCTGGATTTTTCAGCAACTAGCTATCTAGCTAAACCGCAACCCCGGATTACTCCTGGCTAGCGTTTCCACCCACTTAGCTTGAAGCTAGCCCGGCCGTAGCACCTGTGCTACCACCGTAGCATACTCCTGAGCTACAATACCCGGGCCCACGACCGGTCTATCGATGTCATCGCATGAAGAGGAATAAACAGACTCACCCCATCGCGACGTCCCCCAAAGGCTAACTCTCTAGCCCTCACTATCTCCCTGCTTGCTAATTCGGCCTGCTAACTGCTAGCTTGTCCAGCTCCGGTCCGCTAACTGCTACCTTGTCTAGCCCGGGCCTACAAACTGTTAGCTTGTTAGCACAGGCCTGCTAACCGCCTGAATCGCCGCGTCCCAAACGCTCACCGGACCCATATTTACTTTCTCTCTTTTGACTTTTAATTTGTTTATACCTTCCGGAAACCTGCCTCACCCAATGTGATACGGAATCGCTATTATTTTTTTATTTTTAGAACACACTCAAGAACCTCCAGAAGCTAACCAGCTAACTAGCTACAAGCTATTTAGTCATTGTTAGTTTTTTTTTTACCTGGATAACACTCGCCAGTCCAGCTTCCCTGCCCCATCCACCGCTGCCCCCTGGACACTGATCTCTTGGCTACATAGCTGATGCACGCTGGACTGTCCATTAATCACGGTACTCCATTCTGCTTGTTTGTTTTATCTGTTGGCCCCGTTGCCTAGTCTACGCCATTTTACCTGCTGTTGTTGTGCTAGCTGATTAGCTGTTGTCTCACCTACTGTTTAGCTAGCTTTCCCAATTCAACACCTGTGATTACTGCATGCCTCGCTGTATGTTTCTCTCAAATGTCAATATGCCTTGTATACTGTTGTTCAGGTTAGTTATCATTGTTTTAGTTCACAATGGAGCCCCTAGTTCCACTCTTCATGCCCCTGATAACTCCTTTGTCCCACCTCCCACACATGCGGTGACCTCACCCATTACTACCAGCATGTCCAGAGATACAACCTCTCTCATCATCACCCAGTGCCTGGGCTTACCTCCGCTGTACCCGCACCCCACCATACCCCTGTCTGCGCATTATGCCCTGAATATATTCTACCATGCCCAGAAACCTGCTCCTCTTATTCTCTGTCCCCAACGCTCTAGGCGACCAGTTTTGATAGCCTTTAGCCGCACCCTCATACTACTCCTTCTCTGTTCCGCGGGTGATGTGGAGGTAAACCCAGGCCCTGCATGTCCCCAGGCACCCTCATTTGTTGACTTCTGTGATCGAAAAAGCCTTGGTTTCATGCATGTCAACATCAGAAGCCTCCTCCCTAAGTTTGTTTTACTCACTGCTTTAGCACACTCTGCTAACCCGGATGTCCTTGCTCCTGGCTCAGGAAGGCCACCAAAAATTCAGAGATTTCCATACCCAACTATAACATCTTCCGTCAAGATAGAACTGCCAAAGGGGGAGGAGTTGCAGTTTACTGCAGAGATAGCCTGCAAAGTAATGTCATACTTTCCAGGTCCATACCCAAACAGTTCGAACTACTAATTTTGAAAATTACTCTCTCCAGAAATAAGTCTCTCAAGGTTGCCGCCTCCTACCGACCCCCCTCAGCTCCCAGCTGTGCCCTGGACACCATTTGTGAATTGATCGCCCCCCATCTAGCTTCAGAGTTTGTTCTGTTAGGTGACCTAAACTGGGATATGCTTAACACCCCGCCAGTCCTACAATCTAAGCTAGATGCCCTCAATCTCACACAAATCATCAAGGAACCCACCAGGTACAACCCTAACTCTGTAAACAAGGGCACCCTCATAGACGTCATCCTGACCAACTGGCCCTCCAAATACCCCTCCGCTGTCTTCAACCAGGATCTCAGCGATCACTGCCTCATTGCCTGTATCCGCTACGGAGCCGCAGTCAAACGACCACCCCTCATCACTGTCAAACGCTCCCTAAAACACTTCTGTGAGCAGGCCTTTCTAATCGACCTGGCCCGGGTATCCTGGAAGGACATTGACCTCATCCCGTCAGTTAAGGATGCCTGGTCATTCTTTAAAAGCAACTTCCTCACCATTTTACATAAGCAAATCCGTTCAAAAAATGCAGAACTAAGAACAGATACAGCCCTTGGTTCACCCCAGACCTGACGGCCCTCGACCAGCACAAAAACATCCTGTGGCGGACTGCAATAGCATCGAATAGTCCCCGTGATATGCAACTGTTCAGGGAAGTCCGGAACCAATACACGCAGTCAGTCAGGAAAGCTAAGGCCAGCTTCTTCAGGCAGAAGTTTGCATCCTGTAGCTCCAACTCCAAAAAGTTCTGGGACACCGTGAAGTCCATGGAGAACAAGAGCACCTCCTCCCAGCTGCCCACTGCACTGAGGCTAGGTAACACGGTCACCACTGATAAATCCATGATTATCGAAAACTTCAATAAGCATTTCTCAACGGCTGGCCATGCCTTCCGCCTGGCTACTTCAACCTCGGCCAACAGCTCCGCCCCCCCCGCAGCTCCTCGCCCAAGCCTCTCCAGGTTCTCCTTTAACCAAATCCAGATAGCAGATGTTCTGAAAGAGCTGCAAAACCTGGACCCGTACAAATCAGCTGGGCTTGACAATCTGGACCCTCTATTTCTGAAACTATCTGCCACCATTGTCGCAACCCCCTATTACCAGCCTGTTCAACCTCTCTTTCATCTCGTCTGAGATCCCCAAGGATTGGAAAGCTGCCGCAGTCATCCCCCTCTTCAAAGGGGGAGACACCCTGGACCCAAACTGTTACAGACCTATATCCATCCTGCCCTGCCTATCTAAGGTCTTCGAAAGCCAAGTCAACAAACAGGTCACTGACCATCTCAAATCCCACCGTACCTTCTCCGCTGTGCAATCTGGTTTCCGAGCCGGTCATGGGTGCACCTCAGCCACACTCAAGGTACTCAACGATATCATAACCGCCATCGATAAAAGACAGTACTGTGCAGCCGTCTTTATCGACCTTGCCAAGGCCTTCGACTCTGTCAATCACCATATTCTTATCGGCAGACTCAGGAGCCTCGGTTTTTCGGATGACTGCCTTGCCTGGTTCACCAATTACTTTGCAGACAGAGTTCAGTGCGTCAAATCGGAGGGCATGCTGTCTGGTCCTCTGGCAGTCTCTATGGGGGTGCCACAGGGTTAAATTCTCGGGCCGACTCTTTTCTCTGTGTATATCAATGATGTTGCTCTTGCTGCGGGCGATTCCCTGATCCACCTCTACGCAGACGACACCATTCTATATACTTTCGGCCCGTCTTTGGACACTGTGCTATCTAACCTCCAAACAAGCTTCAATGCTATACAACACTCCTTCCGTGGCCTCCAACTGCTCTTAAACGCTAGTAAAACCAAATGCATGCTTTTCAACCGGTCGCTGCCTGCACCCGCATGCCCGACTAGCATCACCACCCTGGATGGTTCTGACCTAGAATATGTGGACGTCTATAAGTACCTAGGTGTCTGGCTAGACTGCAAACTCTCCTTCCAGACTCATATCAAACATCTCCAATCGAAAATCAAATCAAGAGTCAGCTTTCTATTCCGCAACAAAGCCTCCTTCACTCACGCCGCCAAGCTTACCCTAGTAAAACTGACTATCCTACCGATCCTCGACTTCGGCGATGTCATCTACAAAATGGCTTCCAACACTCTACTCAGCAAACTGGATGCAGTTTATCACAGTGCCATCCGTTTTGTCACTAAAGCACCTTATACCACCCACCACTGCGACTTGTATGCCCTAGTCGGCTGGCCCTCGCTACATATTCGTCGCCAGACCCACTGGCTCCAGGTCATCTACAAGTCCATGCTAGGTAAAGCTCCGCCTTATCTCAGCTCACTGGTCACGATGGCAACACCCATCCGTAGCACGCGCTCCAGCAGGTGTATCTCACTGATCATCCCTAAAGCCAACACCTCATTTGGCCGCCTTTCGTTCCAGTACTCTGCTGCCTGTGACTGGAACGAATTGCAAAAATCGCTGAAGTTGGAGACTTTTATCTCCCTCACCAACTTCAAACATCAGCTATCTGAGCAGCTAACCGATCGCTGCAGCTGTACATAGTCTATTGGTAAATAGCCCACCCTTTTTCACCTACCTCATCCCCATACTGTTTTTATTTATTTACTTTTCTGCTCTTTTGCACACCAATATCTCTACCTGTACATGACCATCTGATCATTCATCACTCCAGTGTTAATCTGCAAAATTGTAATTATTTGCCTACCTCCTCATGCCTTTTGCACACATTGTATATAGACTCCCCCTTTGTTTTCTACTGTGTTATTGACTTGTTAATTGTTTACTCCATGTGTAACTCTTTGTTATCTGCTCACACTGCTATGCTTTATCTTGGCCAGGTCGCAGTTGCAAATGAGAACTTGTTCTCAACTAGCCTACCTGGTTAAATAAAGGTTAAATAAAAAAATAAAAAAATATATATATATTTGAGAGGCGTCCATTAAAGAACACCCTCTGTGTTCTGTTAGACAAGTAACCCTTTATCCACATTATAGCAGGGGGTGTAAAGCCATAACACATATGTTTTTCCAGCAGCAGACTATGATCGATAATGTCAAAAGCCACACTGAAGTCTAACAAGACAGCCCCACAATAATTTTCTCATCAATTTCTCTCAGCCAATCATCAGTCATTTGTGTAAGTGCTGTGCTTGTTGAGTGTACTTCCCTATAAGCATGCTGAAAGTCTGTTGTCAATTTGTTTATTGTGAAATAGCATTGTATCTGGTCAAACTGCAATTTTTTCCAGAAGTTTACTTAGGTTTGGTAACAGGCTGATTGGTTGGTTATTTGAGCCAGTAAAGGGAGCTTTACTATTCTTGGGTAGCGGAATGACTTAACCTTCCCTCCAGGCCTGAGGACACATGCTCTCTAGTAGGCTTAAATTGAAGATGTGGCAAATAGGAGAGGCAATATCATCTACTATTATCCTGTCATTTTCTAACCAGATTGTCAGACCCCGGTGGCTTGTCATTGTTGATAGACAATAATTTATTCACTTCTTCCACACTGATTTTATGGAATTCTAAAGTACAATTCTTGTCTGTCATAATTTGGTCCGATATACTTGGATGTGTCGTGTCAGTGTTTGTTGCTGATATGTCATCCCTTAGTTCTCTTATCTTGCCAATGAAAAAGTCATTAAAGTAGTTGGCAAAATCTGTGGGGTTTATGATGAATGAGCCATCTGATTCAATGAATGATGGAGCCAATTTGGGGGTTTCCCCCCCTAAATGTCATTTAGTGCCCACAAGCTTTTTACAATCATTCTTTATATAAATTATTGTTTTATTTTGTTTCGTCACGATTTCTTAATTTGATGTACGTTTTCAAATCAGTTGGGCTGCCAGACTAATTTGCCATACCATTTGCCTCATCCCTCTCAACCCTCTCATCCCTCTCATCCCTCTGAACCATACAATTTTTCAAATCCTCAACAATCCAAGGGGATTTAACAGATTTTACAGTCATTTTCTTAATGGGGGCATGCTTATTAGTAATTGGAATAAGCAATTTCATAAATGTGTCAAGTGCAGCATCTGGTTGCTGCTCATTACACACCACAGACCAACAAATGTTCTTTACATCAACATATGAATCACTACAAAATGTATTGTATTCACTATATTAGGACCAGCCTTTGGAACTGTGGTTTTCCTAGATATGGCTATTATATTGTAATCACTACATCCTATGGATTTAGACACTACTTTAAAGCAAATATCAGCAGTGTTAGTAAAGATGTGATCAATACATGTTGATGATTTGATTCCTGTGCTGTTTGTAACGACCCTGGTAGGTTGACTGATAACCAGGTTGCAGGCACTGCAACTACATTTTTAATAAAGAACCGTATAAATTATACATTTGTGACATCAATATTGATTTGATACAGTAGTATGAGATCTGTATGTAAAACATTTGACATTTTAGCAAACTTAAGTTGATCACAGATTGATTGTCTGGGGCCCAGTTAACCTCCCCTTTCATGTAAAAAAAAAGTCATGACCATCATGCTTTTAGGGAAAGAGGATCCTTTTTAAAATGTATTAAACTGCACATTTGACCAATTCTAGTCCCCTTACATAGGGGGTCCGGGGTCCTCCCCAGGAATTGTTTTATGTAGATGGTTGAGAAGCTCTACTCCAAAATGAATGAAAATAAAATGATGCGGTCACCACTTAAAATATCATTTCCATCTCCCGAAATGAGTCCAATAACATATTGCTAAAAAAGTATGTTAAACGATTGCATCATATTGTACCATTTAACCTGTATAGATGGTATATTATCAGACGTTAAATGATTTGATCATATTGTACCATATAACCTGTATAGATGGTATATTATCAGATATTAAATGATTTGATCATATTCTACCACCTGTATAGATGGTATATTATCAGATATTAAATGATTTTATCATATTGTACCACCTGTATAGATGGTATATTATCAGATATTAAATGATTGTATCATATTGTACCATATAACCTGTATAGATGGTATATTATCAGATGTTAAATGATTTTATCATATTGTACCACGAAAAATCCAAACAGTATCCCTAAAGTTCGTAGAAACATATCAATCGATTTTTATAATCAATCATTGGGTTCTTTTTAGCCTAAATAATCGATAATATTTCAACCGGACAATAACGTCAATATAAAAGGTAAACAAGAAAGGCACGCTCTCGGTCGTGTGCATGAAAAAGCTCTGTGACACTGTCGGGTCCAGTCATTCAGACTGGTCTTACTCCCTCATTTTTCAGATTACAAGTCTGAATGAAAAAGGAAACCTTACACTGCTCTTGATAGTATCACTGATATTTAATAAGCTTACGTATCGGCCTCACAGCCTTCGTCAGAGCTTTTGTGAATTTTTTTAAATATACACCCCGTCGCTATCGGCTCCAGACTGGGGATAGTCGCTGGAGGCTCCGGACTGGGGACCGTCGTTGGAGGCTCTGGACTGGGGACCGTCGTTGGAGGCTCTGGACTGGGGACCGTCATGGGAATCTTCGCTGGATGCTCCTTTCCTTGGATCGTCACTGCAGGCTTCGGGCCATGGATCATCACTGGAGGCTTCGGGCCATGGATCATCACTGGAGGCTTCGGGCCATGGATCATCACTGCAGGCTTCGGGCCATGGATCATCACTGGAGGCTTCGGGCCATGGATCATCACTGGAGGCTTCGGGCCATGGATCATCACTGGAGGCTTCGGGCCATGGATCATCACTGGAGGCTTCGGGCCATGGATCATCACTGGAGGCTTCGGGCCATGGATCATCCCTAGAGGCTTCGTACGTGGAGCCGGAACAAGTCTCACCGGACTGAGGAGACGTACTGGAAGCCTGCTGCGAGGAGCTGCCACAAGGCTTACCAGACTGGGGAGACATAATGGAGGCCTGGTACGTGGAGCCGGAACAGGTCTCACCGAACTGAGGAGATGTACTGGATGCCTGGTGCGTGGAGTTGCCACAGGGCTTACCAGGCTGGGGAGACATAATGGAGGCCTGGTACATGGAGTCGGAAATGGTCACACCGGACTGGGGAGATGCACTGGAAGCCTGGTGCGGGGAGCAGGCACCGGATACACTGGGCCATGGAGGCGCACGGGAGGTCTCGAGCGTAGAGCTAGATGCATCCTGGCTGGATGCTTACTTCCGCCCGGCACATGCGGGGCGCTGACACAGAGCGCATCACTGCATAACACGGTGCCTGACTGGTCACATGCTCCCCACGGTAAGCATGGGGAGTTGGCTCAGGTCTGACCCCTGACTCCACCAATCTCCCCGTGTGCCCTTCCCCCATTTCTTTTGGGGAGCTGCCTCTATAGCTTCCTTCCTTGCCGTGACTCCTGGTCTTGCCGCCGTTCCTCCCTCGCTGCTTCCGCCTGTTTCCACGGCAGGCTCTCATGTCCTGCCACTACCTCCTCCCATGTCCATGATGTCCTCCACTCCGGGGCACGCTGCTTGGTCCGTTGGTGGTGGGATCTTCTGTAACGTTTGTTGTGTTGTTAATGTTTTTTTTGCTGGTTCACATTTAAATAAAGTATGATGAACCCAAATCATGCTGCACCTTGGTCTACCCTTAATGACCAACGTTACAGATAGCCCGGTTAGACAATGTGCGGGAGCACTGGTTGGTCGGGCCAATTGAGATAGTATGTACATGAATGTATAGTTAAATGAGACTATGCATATATGATAAACAGAGAGTAGCAGCAGCGAAAAGAGAGGGGTTGCGGGGGGTGGGGGTGGGGGCTCACAATGCAAATACTCAGGGTAGCCATTTCGAATCAAATCAAATGTATTTGTCACATACACATGGTTAGCAGATGTTAATGCACAACGAAGAGCTGCTGGCAAAACGCACGAAAGTGCTGTTTGAATGAATGTTTACGTGCCTTCTTCTGCCTGCCACCGCTCAGTCAGATACTTAGATACTTGTATGCTTGAATGCTCAGTCAGATTATATGCAATTCAGGACACGTTAGATAATATCTAGTTATATCATCAACCATGTGTAGTTAACTAGTGATTATGATTGTTTTTTATAAGATAAGTTTAATGCTAGCTAGCAACTTACCTTGGCTTACTGCATTCGTGTAACAGGCAGTCTCCTTGTGGAGTGCAACGAGAGAGAGGCAGGTCGTTATTGCGTTGGACTAGTTAACTGTTTGGTTGCAAGATTGAATCCCCCGAGCTGACAAGGTGAAAATCTGTCGTTCTGCCCCTGAACAGGCAGTTAACCCACTGTTCCTAGGCCGTCATTGAAAATAAGAATGTGTTCTTAACTGACTTGCCTGGTTAAATAAAGGTATACCAAAAAAAATATTTAAAAAATCGTCAAATTGGCGCCCAAAAATACAGATTTCCGATTGTTATGAAAAATTGAAATCGGCCCTAATTAATCGGCCATTCCAATGAATCGGTCGACCTCTAGTGTGTAAGTACAGTCACTGTGGTGACAACGTCCTCGATGCACTTATTGATAAAGCCAGTGACTGATGTGGTGTACTCCTCAATGCCATCGGAAGAATCCTGGAACATGTTACAGTCTGTGAAAGCAAAACAGTCCTGTAGTTTAGCATCTGCTTCATCTGATCACTTTTTTTATAGACCGAGTCACTGGTGCTTCCTGCTTTAATTTTTGCTTGTAAGCAGGAATCAGGAGGATAGAGTTGTGGTCCGATTTACCAAATGGAGGGCGAGGGAGAGCTTTGTACGCGTCTCTGTTCTGTGGAGAACAGGTGATCTAGAATTTTTTTCCCTCTGGTTGCACATTTAACATGTTGATGGAAATTTGATAGAACTGATTTAAGTTTCCCTGCATTAAAGTCTCCGGCCACTAGGAGCGCCACCTCTGGGTGAGTGGTTTCCTGTTAGCTTATTTCCTTATACAGCTGACTGAGTGCGGTCTTAGTGCCAGCATCTGTCTGTGGTGGTAAATAAACAGCCATGAAAAGTATAGCTGAAAACTCTCTAGGCAAGTAGTGTGGCCTGCAATTTATCACAATATATTCTACTTCAGGTTGAGCAAAATCTAGAGACTTCCTTAGATTTGGTGCACCAGATGTTGTTTACAAATATGTACACCAGCACACTGTTTTTACGTGGTCCATCTAGATGGATTTAGTGACCTACAGTTTTTTTTACATGGACAGTCATTTCTCTAGATTTAGCGACCAATAGTTTTTACAAGTGTAGCTTTTAATAGTGTAAAGACAGGTTAGTTATATATTTTCCTGTCCCCTCTCTTTTGGGGTTTTCTAGCGATTGTAGGCTATTTTCAAATATTGAGATAGTGAAAAGCATCTAAAATAGGCCTTAGTCTGACAGCCGCAAATCAACAATCAGCTATTTGATATACTGAGAGCACTGGCCAAATTGTGGCTTCCAGTCTGCTTGTCAGAATACATATATATATATTTCCCTCTATATGGCTCTCGTAACTTTAATGTGCATGGAGAGGAACAATTCTCTTGCCTAGAACACACAACAACAAGCTGACTAGGTAAATACAGTAGGTAAACTGTTTTGCTATGGGGTTTTCCAATTTTGTTTTAATAAATTACATTACAAGAATAGTAGCAGTGGAAAGTTCCATCCTGAGTGATTAAGTAGAGACTTTGAATGACTTTGCCAGCAGCTACAGTAGACTAGACAGCGCTGTCTGAGTGGAGAGCAGCAGGTGGTGCTCATTATAGAACGCTGCAGGTGGTGCTCATTATAGAACGCTGCAGGTGGTGCTCATTATAGAACGCTGCAGGTGGTGCTCATTATAGAACGCTGCAGGTGGTGCTCATTATAGAACGCTGCAGGTGGTGCTCATTATAGAACGCTGCAGGTGGTGCTCATTATAGAACGCTGCAGGTGGTGCGCATTATAGAACGCTGCAGGTGGTGCTCATTATAGAACGCTGCAGGTGGTGCGCATTATAGAATGCTGCAGGTGGTGCTCATTATAGAACGCTGCAGGCGGTGCTCATTATAGAACGCTGCAGGTGGTGCTCATTATAGAATGCATTCATCTGAAAATCGAACTGTCAGTAAACAATCCTGCATGTCAGTTCAGTACAAACAGCCCACTGAGATTTCTATTGCTGATCTACGCTGATTTCAAAAACAACCTCTCCAGAGTCCATATGACGGATAACTTTCACCCCTGCATTTTAGTTATTTAGCAGATGCTCTTATCCAGGGCCCAGTTTCCCAAAAGCATCTTGAGGCTAAGTTCACCTTTAGAACATTCTTTGAGCTGTTTCCCACAACCAGTTATTTTTGTTGCACTTGAAAACGCTTGTAATCTAACTCCTGCCTCATATCACTTGTTGAACAGCTAAGTGCATCATTAGATTATTTTTTGCCCTCCCGCATCACTTTATGCACAGAAGATCTCTACTAAACATAGAATCACATGGTTTAACCATCTCTCTGTGACGCTGATGACTTCAGAACAAAGTTGACTACAAACACAAAGTTGAGAATGTCTTTGCAATTGACACAAACAAGTAGGAGTGTGCCGATCTCGTCATACTCTTATTCTTAATAATATCCATTTTATTTCACTTGATTCTCGTAATCACATTTACTTGTGATCGGAAAACCTGGAAGTGACCTTTAAATGCTGGTTAAGCCTATACCTCATATGTCCTATCACTCAGAGCTCATCTCAGATCGCATCGTCATGTTCCATCAGTCATTCACAGACATTGTTTAAAGGTAAACGACCCAGACAGATGAAAATGCAGCGTTCCATTTCTGTTGATCCTATCAGTATTGACACATAGCAGCCGTTCTCTCTGCTTGGTGTTTAGGGAAACGCCTGTTACTTCTTTTTAAAAACACTCCTAAGTCTAAATTCCATCGCTATCGTGAAACCGGCCCCATAGCGACCTTCAGTACAGTTACCATGTCTTAATTTGATAATCCTGTTGTTGCAGGAATTTTCCTGCACTACAGGAAATACAAACTTGTAGTGTATTCGAGTTTTAAAAAGGCTTCTAAAGTATGTCATTTCCACTTTGAAATGTCAGACTTCATTTGCCCTAATGAAAAATGTATCAACCATACAAAAAATGAAATTAATTATAATCCACATAATAATTCACATTTCCTGTTGCTGCAGGATTATTTCCCTAGTGTGAAAAACTGGGTCAAATTAAGATATGGCATCTGTAAATGCATTAATGTTATAATAGCTAGGTGAGACAACCACATACTACAGTCAATATACACAATGCAAACATTAAATTCCAGCTAATCAATGGAAATTTAGTTTAGCAAAAAAATATATGTTTATACACATCTAAAATCTGGGGAAAAGTACTATTGAAGATACCATAAGCAATCATTTATGATGGGAAAACAAATGTTGTGGATATAGCGTTTTGGAAATAAACTTTCATTAATTCTTAAACAATATTGTCATCTCACCTCTTAGCTTTGGTGTCATGTTCCCCAGAGAGACTCATTTTAGAGACAGGACCCCCCTCCTCTTTCTCCCCAGAGAGACTCATTTCAGAGCACTGACCCCTAAACAGAGATCCAACATGTAGGTTGTGGTTAACACAGTGACAATTAATTACTGACCGTCAATTGTTCTCTTTTATTCATTATCTAAAAAACTAACAAAGAGTCACTAACAACAACCAAAATGAAACAGGTAGTTTCAAGAAGGGTTCTGAAACACACTCATGGTGTTGTCCCCTAGAGACGGGAAACCAATGCTTTTTGATCCCCTTTGGGGCTTTCCCCAAATTGTTCCAGGAAATGGTTCATTACTTGTAGCATTTAAGACCGCTAGTCAGGAATAAATATGAACATGTTTGATGTTTATACAGACTTGTTTTCCCATTACATCCATCCAAATGTAACAGGGCAATGAATAGGTGACTTGTTTTCCCATTACATCCATCCAAATGTAACAGGGCAATGAATAGGTGACTTGTTTTCCCATTACATCCATCCAAATGTAACAGGGCAATGAATAGGTGACTTGTTTTCCCATTACATCCATCCAAATGTAACAGGGCAATGAATAGGTGACATGTTTTCCCATTACATCCATCCAAATGTAACAGGGCAATGAATAGGTGACTTGTTTTCCCATTACATCCATCCAAATGTAACAGGGCAATGAATAGGTGACTTGTTTTCCCATTACATCCATCCAAATGTAACAGGGCAATGAATAGGTGACTTGTTTTCCCATTACATCCATCCAAATGTAACAGGGCAATGAATAGGTGTGAGTGTTAATATACAACATTTAGTTTGATACATATACTTTGCTCATTTCAAAGCTGTCACGATGTGCGCAACTGGTTGAAGGTAAGTCAGGTGCAGGAGAGCAGAGAGCAGGAGAGCAGAGATGGGTGATAACAGGTGCACTTTATTCATTTATTAAAGGCAGCTAGAAGGCTGAACCCAAAAGACAACACTAAATCAACTGATATTATCCTAAAATCCTTTCCCTCATTATTGTGTTGCTTTGCTCAACGGACATGGGGGTAACCTATGATACTATGGTATTAATATTGTGGCAGAAAGAGGTGCAGGGCAGTGAATACAGTCGCTGGTGAAAATGACAACCACCCTACACATCGCAGCCACTTGGTGGGACTTGTGTCACTCTGTATATTATTATGGGTGAGGCCTGAGATGGAATGTGAAGCTAACTGAAGCTGGCTAACTTTAGAAAACCAGTATATCTAGCTTGCATCATAGTACACCACTCAGGTCACGATCAGGTTTCAGCATCAACCAGGCATCAACAACCGAGTCCTAGGCCACTACCTGGGTCGTATTCATTAGTTTACACCGCAGCCACAAGTTTTGCAACGTTGCATAAACAGCGTAAAAAGAGTTAACAGTAGATTAGAAAGAGAAAATGTTTGTTTGTTGTTTGTTGTGTTTTAAGCCTGTTTTGAGAAGACAAGCCTGTAGGCATTTGATACATTAGATCCCCCGCATCTAATTTACATCTAATACCATTTTAAGGAGAGTAGGCCTATTATAACACTCTGTCAACATACTATATGAATACACATAACAATATTATCAACTATATGAATACCCATAACAATACCATCACCTATATGAATACACATAACAATACCATCACCTATATGAATACACATAACAATATCATCACCTATATGAATACACATAACAATATCATCACCTATGTGAATACACATTACAATCATCGTCTTACCTTTTATCTCTGTCTCAACAGAAGCAGTCTGAAATGATCATTACTTTTGTTTACTCAACCCACTTACATATCAGGTTCTGCCTCTCTCTCTCTCTCTCTCTCTCTCTCTCTCTCTCTCTCTCTCTCTCTCTCTCTCTCTCTCTCTCTCCCTACCTCTCTCTCTCCCTCCCAACCTCTCTCTCTCTCCTCCCTCCCAACCTCTCTCTCTCTCTCCCTCCCAACCTCTCTCTCTCTCTCTCTCCCTCCCAACCTCTCTCTCTCTCTCCCTACCTCTCTCTCTCTCTCTCTCCCTCCCAACCTCTCTCTCTCTCTCTCTCTCTCTCTCTCTCTCCCTACCTCTCTCTCTCCCTCCCAACCTCTCTCTCTCTCTCCCTCCCAACCTCTCTCTCTCTCTCCCTCCCAACCTCTCTCTCTCCCTCCCAACCTCTCTCTCTCTCTCCCTACCTCTCTCTCTCTCTCTCTCCCTCCCAACCTCTCTCTCTCTCTCTCTCTCTCTCTCTCTCTGTCTCTCAACCTCTCTCCCAACCTCTCTCTCTCTCTCACTCCCTACCTCTCTCTCTCTCCCTCCCTCTCTCTCTCTCTCTCTCTCTCTCTCCCTCCCAACCTCTCTCTCTCTCTCTCTCTCCCTCTCAACCTCTCTCTCTCTCTCCCTCCCAACCTCTCTCTCTCTCTCCCTACCTCTCTCTCTCCCTCCCAACCTCTCTCTCTCTCTCTCTCTCCCTCCCAACCTCTCTCTCTCTCTCTCCCTCCCAACCTCTCTCTCTCTCTCTCTCTCCCTCCCAACCTCTCTCTCTCTCTCTCCCTCCCAACCTCTCTCTCTCTCTCTCTCTCTCTCTCTCTCTCAAACACACACACTCACACACATATGCATACACAGCCAACCAATGGGAAAAAATACCAAATTAAGTAAATTAAACAGACATGTACAGAAACATCTCCTTGACTCAAAAGTTCTAAGAAATATTATATTTTAGTGCCAACTGGTATTGTATTCTAATGACATCATCATGATATGTCAATGGAACTTTCATTTGAGGCATTAGAATGTACGCAAGAGACATGATTGTGTAAAATCTATGGCAATGTAGACCAGCATAAAGTACAACAACAGATCTATGGCAATGTGGACCAGCATAAAGTACAACAACAGATCTATGTCAATGTAGACCAGCATAAAGTACAACAACAGATCTATGTCAATGTAGACCAGCATAAAGTACAACAACAGATCTATGTCAATGTAGAACAGCATAAAGTACAACAACAGATCTATGTCAATGTGGACCAGCATAAAGTACAAGAACAGATCTATTTCAATGTAGACCAGCATAAAGTACAACAGCAGATCTATGTCAATGTGGACCAGCATAAAGTACAACAACAGATCTATGTCAATGTAGACCAGCATAAAGTACAACAACAGATCTATGTCAATGTGGACCAGCATAAAGTACAACAACAGATCTATGTCAATGTAGACCAGCATAAAGTACAACAACAGATCTATGTCAATGTAGACCAGCATAAAGTACAACAACAGATCTATGTCAATGTAGAACAGCATAAAGTACAACAACAGATCTATGTCAATGTGGACCAGCATAAAGTACAAGAACAGATCTATGTCAATGTAGACCAGCATAAAGTACAACAGCAGATCTATGTCAATGTGGACCAGCATAAAGTACAACAACAGATCTATGTCAATGTAGACCAGCATAAAGTACAACAACAGATCTATGGCAATGTGGACCAGCATAAAGTACAACAACAGATCTATGTCAATGTAGACCAGCATAAAGTACAACAACAGATCTATGTCAATGTAGACCAGCATAAAGTACAACAACAGATCTATGTCAATGTAGACCAGCATAAAGTACAACAACAGATCTATGTCAATGTAGACCAGCATAAAGTACAACAACAGATCTATGTCAATGTAGACCAGCATAAAGTACAACAACAGATCTATGTAAATGTAGACCAGCATAAAGTACAACAACAGATCTATGTCAATGTGGACCAGCATAAAGTACAACAACAGATCTATGTCAATATGGACCAGCATAAAGTACAACAACAGATCTATGTCAATTTGGACCAGCATAAAGTACAACAACAGATCTATGTCAATGTGGACCAGCATAAAGTGCCAGAACAGATGGACACCCTCGAATTCAGTAAATTCTCAATGACTTTATCGCCAAGACCTTGCATCCCTTCCTTGAGTACAACAACAAATCCATGATAGAGTTGACTTATGTAATCATGCCATATAGTGGGCTAGTCATTACAAATCAGTAAGGACAGACGTGGTAACGACAACTTGTGGTAACGACAATCTTTTGAATTTCTGATTATGTTTAATTAATGTTTTACATCTTTCAAATCTGCTATTAAATATTTATTCAACTGTAATTGAGTCAAAGTATAGATACCTTAATAACAGAAAATGACTAAAGTAAAAGTGAAAGTCAGCCAGTAAAATACTACTTGAGTAAAAGTCTAGAAGTATTTAGTGCCAAATATACTTAAGTATCAAAGTTGAAATCAAAATAATTTCAAATTCCTTATATTAAGCAAAGCAGACGGCACAACATTATGGAGTAAAATGTATTATGTATTGTCTTAAGGAATGTCGTGAAGTAAAAGTAAAAGTAATCAAAAAATATATGGTAAATAGTGAAGTACAGATACCCCCAAAAATGACTTAAGTAGTACTATAAAGTATTTATCCTTAAGTACTTTACACCAGCATGTAGAAGGACAGAGAAGCTCAGTTCTGGTGACTTTTCAAAAAGGACATTCTACTGCAAAATGAATGGAGATACAAGGATGCTAAACGCCATCTAAAACATAGCTTCCTCCTCCAGAAATGAGCCCAATAACATCAGGGTAATAATGATGTTTAAATTATTTGAACATTTTGCACCATGCATATAGCCTGTATTGATGGTTGTCGTGGAAATGTCCTCTATTTACCAAAACATGAGAGCAAACCACAACACAAGTCAGAGTTAGTTATCACAAAGTCCATCTTTAATTATATGAGCTCCATCGCAACCCTGTGACTCACAGATCAATTCAGTGTCTATAAGTGAATTCTCTGAGAGTCCCTTACACATTGCAACTGAGATCCTTTATAGCAAAGACACACATAGCCAGACAGCATTGGCATATAATTTATCGTTCTTTTTTTTCAAACTCAGAACCATAAACCAATCCTCCATATCGACAGGCATATATCAAATCCATCCTATCTTGACAAGATCACAGAGACACACTGACTGGCACACACACACGCTTGACCTCTCCCCTCTCTCCGGCCCAAGCAACTTAGTCTTGACATAGAACAGATGCTGCAACCCCGCCACAGTATTATACAAACACATTCTGATGAGAAGTAACTTACAAACATATGATGAATATAAAACATCTTACCTATGTTACCAACCAATTCTGATTATTCCCCAACATGGTCTATTACCAGATGTACTCTTAGCAATAAGCATGATCACCTGTAGTCCAACTGATGGAGCATAGTGACTAGAAATACACAGGCTGAAGCATGGGGTTTGTATCTGTATCTTCCCCATTGAACACAACATCCTGATTGTTATTATTATTCAGTATCGTTTTTTGTTGTAGTTTTTGTTTCTATTACAAAGTATATAATCGCCCTTTTAAGATGCCATTGCCCCTTTAAGAGCTCTGTTGAAAATCTGCCTAAATCACGCTAGAAACTTTGGTTGTAACTGCATTTGTAAAACGATGCCACAACGCAATTGAAGGATTATAGAGATAAACGTGTTCGCAATGGAAAGCTTCGATCCCCACTCTTTTTCTTAACTAAGTCCAAAAACTGCTTTCAAAAGTGTTTCCTCCGTGATTACATGAAGAATTGTTTTGGGTTGACTGCTTGCATACTGACCTACAAAGGCAAAGAGCAGTAACAAGTAACAGTCAAACTGAAGATAAAAATGGCTTTAAGGTTGTACTGCTGTCCAGCCAAACATGTTGTGAATGATAATGTACTGCAGTCCAGCCAAACATGTTGTGAGTGATAATGCACTGCTGTCCTGCCAAACATGTTGTGAGTGATAATGCACTGCTGTCCAGCCAAACATGTTGTAAGTGATAATGCACTGCTGTCCAGCCAAACATGTTGTAAGTGACAATGCACTGCTGTCCAGCCAAACATGTTGTAAGTGATAATGTACTGCTGTCCAGCCAAACATGTTGTGAGTGATAATGCACTGCTGTCCAGCCAAACATGTTGTGAGTGATAATGCACTGCTGTCCAGCCAAACATGTTGTGAGCGATAATGCACTGCTGTCCAGCCAAACATGTTGTGAGTGATAATGCACTGCTGTCCAGCCAAACATGTTGTGGGTGATAATGCACTGCTGTCCAGCCAAACATGTTTGAAGTGATAATGTACTGCTGTCCAGCCAAACATGTTGTGAGTGATAATGCACTGCTGTCCAGCCAAACATGTTGTAAGTGATAATGTACTGCTGTCCAGCTCACTGACATTTCCTTCTAGAATCGCACCTTGAGCATTTTTTCCCAAAAGTTAATCTTCACAATTGAATAAATGTCCTTTCCTTTCTATATTCCTCCCGTTTTAATCCCGTTTTCCCGCTCTGACGTCCTTTTCAAGTCCTTTTCTGCCGTCCATGACGATGTTAACTCTTTCTTAGCTAGCTCCACTATGCCCTTGCCTCGGCTAGTAGTACACTGTGCTAACATTCACCTAACCTGTAGGACAGAAAATGACATTTTAACCAGTTGTAAAAAACAACTTCTTCCAGATAGAATAGTTCCTTTAGATTCAAACGTACTTGTCACATAACAATTCAATAATGATGAGACAGGAGACAGGAATCAGTTCAACCATTTATCTGGAACATGATCATCTCAACACATACAAACCCCCATGATGCTCTGCAGCACAACCCCAATATACAACAAATACATACATAAATAAGTCAATGGACACGAAACAAACTCATAGAGGAATTGAAATGTTCAGTTCTAGAAAGTAGAGCTATGGGATAGTCAGAAAGGTCAGTATGTTTGATACCTGGTTACAGAGGTGACATAACAAGCATAAGGTCCATTATAACACAGTGAAGTAGGACCATGGGATAGAGTCAGAAAGGTCAGTATGTTTGATAGCTGGTTACAGAGGTGACATAACAAGCATAAGGTCCATTATAACACAGTGAAGTAGGACCATGGGATAGAGTCAGAAAGGTCAGTATGTTTGATAGCTGGTTACAGAGGTGACATAACAAGCATAAGGTCCATTATAACACAGTGAAGTAGGACCATGGGATAGAGTCAGAAAGGTCAGTATGTTTGATAGCTGGTTACAGAGGTGACATAACAAGCATAAGGTCCATTATAACACAGTGAAGTAGGACCATGGGATAGAGTCAGAAAGGTCAGTATGTTTGATAGCTGGTTACAGAGGTGACATAACAAGCATAAGGTCCATTATAACACAGTGAAGTAGAGGTGGGAGCTAAAAGCAGACATGGACAGTGAGATGGTGTGAGGAGGTCAGGGGTCAAACACTAGATCAGGACATGGTCGAAATGGCAGGGCTGGAAATAGAGACAGAGACACATTCTGATTATGGCTCAGACCTGACCTGAGACACCCAAACAGAAGATGCCATAGCAAAGTCCTGACCTGAGACACCCAAACAGAAGATGCCATAGCAAAGTCCTGACCTGAGACACCCAAACAGAAGATGCCATAGCAAAGTCCTGACCTGAGACACCCAAACAGAAGATGCCATAGCAAAGTCCTGACCTGAGACACCCAAACAGAAGATGCCATAGCAAAGTCCTGACCTGAGACACCCAAACAGAAGATGCCATAGCAAAGTCCTGACCTGAGACACCCAAACAGAAGATGCCATAGCAAAGTCCTGACCTGAGACACCCAAACAGAAGATGGCATAGCAAAGTCCTGACCTGAGACACCCAAACAGAAGATGCCATAGCAAAGTCCTGACCTGAGACACCCAAACAGAAGATGCCATAGCAAAGTCCTGACCTGAGACACCCAAACAGAAGATGCCATAGCAAAGTCCTGACCTGAGACACCCAAACAGAAGATGCCATAGCAAAGTCCTGACCTGAGACACCCAAACAGAAGATGCCATAGCAAAGTCCTGTCCAGTAGGCTATATGGAATTTCCTTTCATCAAAATCCAGAACATTGACATGAGGCATCTGTCAATAAAAAGTGCCTTTATATCTTTAGTGAAAGTATGGAATTCCTTCGTGTTACTAACATCATAAACATAAAACCTTTTAAACTGCTCATTTGTATTATACCGATCTAAAAATCTCAACGCAACAGGCAACACTTTCAAAGATTTTACTGAGTTACATTCAATTGAAAATAAATTCATTAGGCCTTAATCTACGAATTTAACATGACTGGGAATACAGACATGCATCTATTGGTCACAGATACCTTAGTATAAAAGTAGGATTGTGGATCAGAAAACCAGTCAGTATCTGGTGTGATCATCATTTGCCTCATGCATTGCGACACATCTCCATTACATTGAGTTGATCAGGCTGTTGATTGTGGCCTGTGGAACGCTGTCCCACTCCTCTTCAATGGCTGTGCAAAGTTGCTGGATATTGTCAGGACCTGGAACACGCTGTCGTACACGTCTGTCCAGAGCATCCCAAACATGCTCAACGGCTGACATATCTGGTGAGTTCTCAGGCCATGGAAAATATATTTTCTTTTTTCAGCTTCCAGGAATTGTGTATAGATCCTTGCGACATCGATCGGGCTGTGCATTATCATGCTGACACATGAGGTGATGGAGGCGGAGGAATGATACGATAATGGGTTCTCATCATGGTATCTCTGTGCATATAAATTGCGATTGATAAAATGCACTTGTGTTCATTGTCCGTAGCTTATGATTACCCATATCATAACCTCACTGCTACCATGGGGCACTCTGTTCACAACGTTTACATCAGCAAACCGCTCGCCCACATGACACCAGCTTCTTGATATGCCACAGTGGTCAGGTGGATGGATTATCTTGGCAAATGAGAAATGCTCACTAACAGGGATGTAAAACATAGCAGCTTTTTGTGTGTATGGAACATTTCTGGGATCTTTTATTTCAGCTCATGAAACATGGGACCAACACTTTACATGTTGACTTTATATTTTTGTTCAGTGTATTTACAGGAATAAACTGGCCCAAACTGGTGTGTGTGTGTATTCAGTGTATGTGTGTGTGTGTCCAAGGTGTGTGTGTCAAGTGTGTGTGTGTCCAGTGTGTGTGTGCTTCCAGTGTGTGTGTGTGTGTGTGTGTCCAGTGTGCGTGTCCAGTGTGTTTGTGTCCAGTGTGTGTGTCCAGTGAGTGTGTGTCCCAGTGTGTTTGCGTGTGTGTGTGTCCAGTTTGTGTTTGTATCCATTGTGTGTGTATCAAGTGCATGGGTGTCCAGTGTGTGTCCAATGTGTTTGCGTGTGTCCAGTGTGTGTATTTCCGTGTGTGTCCAGTATGTGTGTGTGTGTGTGTCCAGTGTGTGTGTGTGTGTCCGGTGTGTGTCCAGTGTGTGTGTTCTAATGTGTGTGTGTCCAGTGTGTGTGTGTGTGCATCCAGTATGTGTGTGTGTCCAGTGTGTGTCCAGTGTATGTGTCCGTCCAGTGTGTTTCCAGTGTGTGTCCAGTGTGTGTCCTAATGTGTGTCCAGTGTGTGTCCAGTGTGTTTCGTGTGTGTGTCCAGTGTGTGTGTGTCCAGTATGTGTATGTGTGTCTGTAAAGTGTGTGTCCAGTGTGTGTGTGTGTGTGTTTTTGTGTCAGTGTCCAGTGTGTGTGTGTGTCCAGTGTGTGTGACACAGTTATTTATATTCTTATTTTATATTTTATTAAAATATTGTGTTGTGTTTGATTAGGGACACTGAAGAGTCATCATAAACCCAAAACCCTGGATAGAGGGGCTCAGTGAATGTGGTGTAGAATGTGTTCAGGTGGGTCAGTGTGTCAGAGGAGACTCTGTAGAAGGACAAAGTGCCGGCTGGCCAGTCCAGATACACTCCTACTCTGTGGGAGCTGGAGGGGGGGACGTCTATGAGAGTGGTATTACAATTGTGCCTGGCAGTGTAACTGTTGTCAGAGCAGAACAGACTCCAGGACTTGTCATTCCATCCAAGTCCACAGTCCTTACCCCCTCCGCTCCTGTTGATTCCTTTATATGTCACTCCTATAACCGGCCATCCCCCACTCCACTCTACCTCCCAGTAACAGCGCCCAGTCAGACGCTCTCTACACAGCACCTGTCTACAGACCTCAAATCTCTCTGGGTGGTCAGGATACGGCTGCTTCTTTCTCCCACATGTCACCTTTCTGTTCTCCTCAGACAGAGAGAGGAGTCTGTTTACTGTGTTTGGGTCCAGTGTGAGATCACAGACATCTGATGGATGAAACCAGACACAATATTAGAAATCATCATCATTCACATTAGAATGTTTTTGGTACCCCTTTTTCTCTCCAATTTCGTGGTATAAATTGTTTAGTAGCTACTATCTTGTCTCATCGCTACAACTCGAAGGACGAAGGTTGAAGGTCATGCGTCCTCCGATACACAACCCAACCAAACCGCACTGCTTCTTAACACAGCGCGCATCCAACCCGGAAGCCAGCCGCAACAATGTGTCGGAGGAAACACTGTGCACTTGGCAACCTAGGTTAGCGCGCACTGCGCCCAGTCCGCCACAGGAGTCGCTGGTGTGCGATGAGACAAGGATATCCCTACCGGCCAAACCCTCCCTAACCCGGAAGACACTAGGCCAATTGTGCGTCGCCCCACGGACCTCCCGGTCGCGGCCGGTTACGGCAGAGCCTGGGCGCGAACCCAGAGTCTCTGATGGCACAGTGGTTAAGGGCTCTGTACTGCAGCACCAGCTGTGCCACCTGGGAGGCCACATTAGAATGTTAACTCACCTTTCACTAATTCATTTAATGTAGATGTTTCTAGGTATCAAAAGGAGATGTTAAGGTAACTTGAGACTTTTGATTGATCAACTGTTATACTGTATGGTAATATAAAACACACTTATGCCCATTTAATCACACACACACACACACACCAGGATGCATGCATGAACACTCACACATTTCTAATGTAACACAAACACGCCACACAGATAGTCCAAGCAACTCTTTGTAAACTTTGGTGTCCCTGATTTCTGCTTCTGTAGAACTACAGCTGATATTTAATATGTCCAAGTAATTCATGATGGTGGTCTTTCACTTATCTTGAATTAAGACTTATTCTTAGTCAAATTCTTCACAGCAGTCAACACTTACATTTTCTAAGCCCAGGTTTCATTGCGTACTCTCCACCATGATCCACACTGTAGCGGTAAGCAGAAGAACATACAGTCATTGAGGGATACACGTGAACTCTCTCTCACTCACTCACTCTCTCACTCACACACTTTGTCCAAGTGGTGGTAAGAATGTTTGTTTTAACTAGCCTGTTAAATCAAACGTGTCTGATATGAACATTGACATAAATCCTCTACACACTTGAGTTTCTCCAGTCTGCAGTGTGGATCCTCCAGTCTAGTAGAGAGCAGTCTGACTCCTGAGTCTCCTGGGTGATTGTAGCTCAGGTCCAGCTCTCTCAGGTGTGAGGGGTTTGACCTCAGAGCTGAGACCAGAGAAACACAGCCTTCCTCTGTGACTAGACAGCCTGACAGCCTGCAAAGATGAAAATCATATCATATTACTAATCCCCCTATTTGAAGAAGTGATGTTTTCTGACCAATTCACTTCATGTATTAAAGTAGTCAAACGTTTAGTATTTAAACCCGTTGGTTGATTTTGCAGTTTGGTTGTGTTTGGGGTTGTGTTTGGGGTTGTGTTTGGGGTTGTGTTTGGGGTTGTGTTTGAGGTTGTGTTTGGGGTTGTGTTTGGGGTTGTGTTTGAGGTTGTGTTTGGGGTTGTGTTTGGGGTTGTGTTTGAGGTTGTGTTTGGGGTTGTGTTTGAGGTTGTGTTTGGGGTTTTGTTTGGGGTTGTGTTTGAGGTTGTGTTTGGGGTTGTGTTTGGGGTTGTGTTTGAGGTTGTGTTTGGGGTTGTGTTTGAGGTTGTGTTTGGGGTTGTGTTTGGGGTTGTGTTTGGGGTTGTGTTTGGGGTTGTGTTTGGGGTTGTGTTTGAGGTTGTGTTTGAGGTTGTGTTTGGGGTTGTGTTTGAGGTTGTGTTTTGCCCAATAGTAACTGAATGGTGGATGGTGACTGGATTAATCTTCTGTTTAAGTGAGTAGATAAAATGTTTCTAAACACTACTAAATGAATCATGATGATTCCCTGATTAAGGAAAATCATGAATCAGTCATGAGAAATGATGAATCAGAAAGTGACAGAGGCTACAACAAAACATGCCAACCTCTCACCATTACCATTTGGGGTGGCAGGGTAGCCTAGTGGTTAGAGCGTTGGACTAGTAACGGAAAGATTGCAAGTTTGAATCCCCGAGCTGACAAGGTACAAATCTGCCGTTCTGCCCGTGAACAGGCAGTTAACCCACTGTTCCTAGGCCGTCATTAAAAATAAGAATTTGTTCTTAACTGACTTACCTAGTAAAATAAATAAATTACCAATAACAGAGGGGGTATGATCTTTGTGCCTCAGTAACTTTCTCATTCATCATCATTCACAATTCATTCATAATCATGGTAGCATCCACATCAATGTAGAAGTGTTCAGAAACATCATCTACTCTTACTGACAATACAAGTGAAGTGACTCCAAAATGACACCATTTAGTTTCCATTTGAAAAACATAATCCACAACACAACCAAAGCAAACCACAAATGCATTCAACAAGTGTGTAGAGTCACAAGGTTGATGTGATCACTGTGGGTCCAAATGATTCCATTTTTCAAATGGGAAACTAGACACAAAGTGTTTTCATTTCTAAACAGTAACACAGATCGAATGTATGAAATATCCTCAAATAAAAGGTGACATTATATACTGTTGCCTAAGATGAACCATTTGATCTCAAATCCAAAATGCTGGAGCATTTTACAAACATATATGCTGTGGACTATGTGTGCTTGGTAAACACATCTGGATCTGGTGAACAGTTCTCACTTTTATTTGACTCGGCAAATCAGTTAAGAACCAACTCTTATTTACAACGACGGCCTACCAAAAGGCCTCCTGCGGGGACGAGGGCTGGGATTAAATTATTATTGTTTTTTAAATTAAAAACAATATATATATATATATATATATGACAAACATACATCAGGAAAAGGGAGACACCGCAACACTGGGGCTGAGAAATAGGCAGTTTCAAATGGGTATGTTTTTTAGCCAAAAAAACAAATACTGCCCCCTACACGCAAAAGGTTAACAAGACAAGTCAGTTATTAAGAACAAAATCTTATTTATATTGACGGCCTACTAAAAGGCAAAAGGCCTCCTGTGGGGACGGGGGCTGGGATTAACTATAAATATAGATATAGATATAGGACAAAACACACATCATGACAAGAGAGACACTGCAACACTACATAAAGAGAGACCTAAGACAACAATATAGCAAGGCAGCAACACATGACAACACAGCATGGTAGCAACACAACATGGCAGCAGCACAACATGGTAAAAACATTATTGGTCTAGATTTAACTTTAGCCTGCAGCTTTGATATGTGCTGAGAGGACAGTTTACTGTCTAGCCATACTCCCAAGTACTTGTATGATGTGACTACCTCAAGCTCTAAATCCTCAGAGGTAGTAATTACACCTGTGGGGTGAGGGGCATTCTTCTTACCAAACCACATGAGGTGTTCAGGAGGTGTTCAGAACAACGTTATGGACAGAGAAAGCTTGTTAAACACTAAGAAAGCATTGTTGTAGAGCGTTTCACACAAAATCTGGTGAGGGGCCAGCTGAGTATAAGACTGTATATAGAGCATATACATGGATGAGAGAGCTTCCTACTGCCTGAGCTATGTTGTTGATGTAAATTGAGAAGAGCGTGGGGTCTAGGATCAAGCCTCTTTCTGACTTTATACACTGCACTCTGAGAGATGTAGTTAGCAAACCAGGCCAAAGACCCCTCAGAGACACCAATACTCCTTAGACGGCCCTCAAGAATGGAATGGTCTACCTTATCAAAAGCTTTGGCCAAGACAATAAAAATAGCATCACAACATTGCTATTAATCAAGGGCAATGGTGACATCATTGAGGACCTTTAAGGAAGGTTGTAATAACAAATCCATAACCTGAGTAGAAACTAGATTGCATTCCAGAGAGAATACTATAGACATCAAGAAAGCCAGTAAGTTGATTATTGACAAGTTAGGATCAGCTTGATCTCCCCCTCTTGTTGACCAACTACAGGAATACTGACCTCAGAGTCTCCAGTTTACAGTGGGGATTCCCCAGTCCAGCAGAGAGCAGCTCCACTCCTGAATCCTTCAGGTCATTGTTACTCAGATCCAGCTCTCTCAGGTGTGAGGGGTTTGACCTCAGAGCTGAGACCAGAGAAGCACAGCCTTCCTCTGTGACTAGACAGCCTGACAGCCTGCAAAGAGTCAAATCATATTAAAAACACACTGCTATTCTTTGGTGTTGAAAATAGTGGCAGCATATTTTTTCAACACATTCACATATCAGTGTCCTGAAACCTGCCATATCTATTCAGAAATGAATGTATCATTATTATAAATGATCATAATATTGCTTGAAGAGAGACAAATGTGTAGTTCACTGTCAAAGGAATTTAACAATTCCTATATATATATTCATTAACCAATTCAATTTAAATCACTCTGTCTGTTTCTAAGAATTTGTAAGATCGTCATTTGCCATAAAATAGACAGAGACCAGTCTATCAAAATTAGCCAATAGCATTTATTCTCGAGAGCGCTGCTCATAGAACCATGTACAACAGCTTATATATCACATATGACGTCATAGGTTATAAAATGTATCTCCTCCTCTCGACCAGGACAAAGCAGGTTCAAAAGTTAATTCCAACTCACTAGCGCACATACCTGACACACACTATATCTGGATTAACTCCTGAAGTCTCACCAGAGTTTATTACCACTTAGCAGACAGTTCCAGATAAGGAAAACCTGGAGGGGCTCTCGCTGTCTTATTTGATCGCCACAGAGTTATAGCTGAGTCGGTTCAAACATAGGTTAATGACCCTCTTTGCTTACTTTAGACACACACACATACATTCCTCCCTACACAATGGTTATCATTTCCAATTACCCCTTATCCATGCTACATAACCTCTTTCTTAGGAACTAAAATTATTAATCAGATACTGTAAAACAGGGTAGAGTTTAATTAGTTATAGTTCTATTTAAATGTAAATATTGTTTAGTCATTATTCATAAAATTCCTAACATTCACATATTTGAGTAGACTGACCAGACCAGTTTAAAAAGCAGTATCAGTTAAAAGACAGACAGTGAGGTATCAGATTTAGATTGGTGTGGACTGTATACTCAGTACATATCTATTTTGACAGTGAAGATAACATTTTAAATGTGGATCTGTACTCCAACATTTTGGATTTGAGGTCTAATGTTTCACATGAGGTGACAGTATATAGTGTCACCTTTCATTTGAGGGTATTTTCATACATATCTGTTTCACCGTTTAGAAATGAAAGCCCTTATGTATCTAATCCCCCTATTTGGAGAAGCCATAAGTATTCTGACCAATTCACTTATAGTGTATTCAAGTAGTCAAAATAATTGTATTTGGTCCCATATTCTTTCTTTCTTCAATGACTACATCAAGCCTGTGACTTGAGAAAGATCATGAATGAATCATTAATAATAACGAGTGAGAGAGTTACAGAGGCTACAACAAAACATACTAACCTCTCACCATTAACCTCTAATTAAAAGGTGACATCCTGTACTGTCGTCTAATGTGAAACATTTGATCTCAAATCCAAAATGCTGGAGTATAACACCAAATTTAAAACTGTAAACTTCAATGTAAACACACATATGATTTGGACTATGTGTCTGGTAAACACATGTGGATCTGGTGAACAGTTATCATTTGTTGACCAACTACAGGAATACTGACCTCAGAGTCTCCAGTCTACAGTGGGGATTCCCCAGTCCATCAGAGAGCAGCTTCACTCCTGAATCCTTCAGGTCATTGTTACTCAGATCCAGCTCTCTCGGGTGTGAGGGATTTGCCTTCAGAGCTGAGACCAGAGAAGCACAGCCTTCCTCTGTGACTTGACAGCCTGACAGCCTGCAAAGAGTCAAATCATATTTAAACCACACTGCTATTATTTGGTAGTGAAAATAGTGGCAGTATATATTTTTCAACATATTCAGATACATCAGTGTCCTAAAACCTGCCATATCTATTCATAATTGAATGAATGTATCATTATTAGAAATGATCATATGGCTTGAAGAGAGAGAAATGTATTGTACAAATATCTGAGTAGACTGACCAGACCTTCACCTCTGATGTTAGCTTTAAAAAATAAAATTTTAGTACTTCTTCAAATGGGAGAACTAGGTCCATGAAGTGCTTTCATTTCTAAAAGCTAAAACATATTTTTATGAGTACCTTAAAAACAAAGGTGACATTCTGTACTGCCGCCTAATATGAAACATAATATCTCAAATCCTAAATGCTGGAGCATAGAGACACATTTAAAACTCTAAACTTCACTGTCCAAACAGATATTGTGTGGAATATGTGTGTCTGGTAAACACATAGTGGATCTGGTGAACAGTTGTCACTTGTTGACCAACTACAGGAACACTGACCTCAGAGTCTCCAGTTTACAGTGGGGATTCCCAAGTCCATCAGAGAGAAGCTTCACTCCTGAATCCTTCAGGTCATTGTTACTCAGATCCAGCTCTCTCAGGTGTGAGGGGTTTGACCTCAGAGCAGAGACCAGAGAAGCACAGCCTTCCTCTGTGACTCCACAGCCTGACAGCCTGAGAAAGAGATCATCATGATTTCACAAACACACTGTTCATTTAAAACCAGTAGTGTAGAAGGACAATGACAGATCCATTTGGTTTATTCTACCAAACAACATATAGATTTACCTTCCGTCTCCCTGAATTGTATTGTCGTATTGTTATACAATTTGAACACCAATGCATTGATTCAATATATTTTTGGGAAGAAAGTGAACATTTCTTCCTGATGATTAGTACTTAAATGTATTTGTATTTACTCACAGAGCAGATCTGGAGGCTTTGACCACTGGCAGCAGCCTCAGAAGACCTTCCTCTGATCTGGAGTATTTCTTCAGGTCAAACACATCCAGCTCCTTTTCTGAAGTCAGCAACACAAAGACCAGAGCTGACCACTGTGCAGGTAAGAGTTCATCACTGGAGACACTTCCTGAGCTCAGGTACCTTTGGATCTCCTCCACTAGAGAATGGTCATTCAGTTCATTCAGACAGTGGAACAGATTGATGCACCTCTCTGGAGAGGGATTCTCACTGATCTTCTCCTTGATGTAATTGACTGTTTCTTCATGGCTCTGTGAACTGCTTCCTGTCTTTGTCAGTAGACCTCGTAAGTGCTTCTGATTGGACTCCATTGAGAGGCCCAGAAGGAAGCGGAGGAAAAGGTCCAGGTTTCCCGTCTCACTTTGTAAGGCTTTATCCACAGCACTCTTGTAGACAGTAACTTCAGGCTTCAGTAGACAATCGTTGCTGAACGTTGATTGAGGTTCGGCCATTAGATTCTCATTGTTGTTGCTGAATGAGAGGAACACATATACAGCAGCCAGAAACTCCTGAATGCTCAGATGCACGAAGCAGTACACCTTGTCCTGGTACAGCCCACATTCCTCTTTAAAGATCTGTGTGCACAATCCTGAGTACACTGAGGCTTCATTGACATCAATGCCAGCCTCTTTCAGGTCTTCTTCATAGAAAATCAGATTGCCCTTCACAAGCTGTTGAAAAGCCAGTTTTCCCAGTGACAGAATGCTTTCTTTATTCCAGTCTGGACCTGTCTCTTCTTTCCCAAGATACTTTTCATTCTTCTGTTTAGTATGAAACACCACAAGGTGTGTGTACATCTCAGTCAGAGTCTTGGGCACCTCTTCTCTCTTATGTTTCAGCATGTCTTCAAGGACTGTTGCAGAAATCCAACAGAAGACTGGAATGTGGCACATGATGTGGAGGCTCCTTGATGTCTTTATGTGTGAGATGATTCTGCTGGCCAGGTCCTCATCACTGAATCTTCTCCTGAAGTACTCCACCTTCTGTGGGTCATTGAACCCTCGTACCTCTGTCACCTGGTCAACACACTCAGGGGGGATCTGATTGGCTGCTGCAGGTCGGGTAGTTATCCAGAGGAGAGCAGAGGGAAGCAGGTTTCCCTTGATGAGATTTGTCAGCAGAACATCCACTGAGGTTGACTTGGTGACGTCACAACAGATCTCGTTGTTCTGGAAGTCTAGGGGCAGTCGGCACTCATCCAGACCATCAAAGATGAACAGAACTTTGTTCTTGTCGTGGTTGGAGATTCTTGATTCTTTGATTTCCATTGAGAAGTGATTGAGAAGTTCAATCAAAGTGTGTTTTTTCTCTTTCATCATATTCAGCTCCCGAAAAGGGAATGAAAATACAAATTGGACATCCTGATTTGCTTTTCCTTCAGCCCAGTCCAGAATGAACTTCTGCACAGAGACTGTTTTTCCAATGCCAGCAACTCCCTTTGTCAGCACAGTTCTGATAAGTTTGTCTTGTCCAGTTAAGGGTTTGAAGATGTCATTACATTTGATTGCAGTCTCTGGTCTTGCTTGTTTCCTGATTGTTGTCTCAATCTGTCTCAGCTCATGTTCATTATTGACCTCTCCTGTTCCACCCTCTGTGATGTAGAGCTCTGTGTAGATCTTATTGAGAAGTGTTGGGTTTCCTTGTTTAGCGATCCCCTCAAATACACATTGAAACTTCTTCTTTAGATTAGATTTGAGTTCACGTTGGCAAATCACAGCAAGTTCATCTGAATGAAGAAATAACACAGATGATATTAATGTTACGTCTGTTTTAATACTGTAGGACTGTGTTATAAGGTGTACATTATAGGAGGATATTAATGTTACGTCTGTTTTAATACTGTAGGACTGTTATAAGGTGTACATTATAGGAGGATATTAATGTTACGTCTGTTTTAATACTGTAGGACTGTGTTATAAGGTGTACATTATAAAACATTATTCTCTTAACTGCCCGTATAAATGTGTAAATGATTTCATAATGCATTACACACTGGAGTGACTGATTATATTATTATTATTCATATTGCAGACAGTATCATTAATGTTGTCTATCTATCACTGTCTTTCTCTCTCTCTCTCCTCTGTCTCTCCTGTCTAAATTAATCAACACATCCCTGCTGGTACTGTACTTGATGAGGTCACTAGGTGTTGTGTTAAGGCTTCTACAATATAATTGAGTTACATGGCTACAATAGCTGTACTTTAGTTTCAGCTTTTAAATGTTTGTTGTAAAACAGCATTCAACATGAGGCAGACAGCTCTTACTTTTCTCCAGTGTGTCAGCAAGCTCCTTCTGGTTCATTTTCCTCAGGATGTGCAGTGTGATCTTCAGAGCCCCCTCTCTGGCACTGCTCTCCTGCTTCTCATCTTCAGCATCCACTTCCTCATCCTGCTTCTGACTCTCAAAGCCTTGTGGGAGTTCTGGACTAAGAATCCTCTTGTACCTCTTCAGCTCGTTGTTCACAAATGTCATAAAATTCTCTTCAAGCAACTGAAATAAATTAAGTAAATAATTTAAGCAAGAGAAGAAATACTTTCTCATTAACACATTAATGAATGATTGACAGATCAACTTTACTGGAGGTAAACAAAAACAATTGTACATAACAGGACCACATACACTGAATATGGAGGCCAGGTCTGTTTGATGACTCTGGGAAGACTGACCACTGAGAATCTCTGACTCTGTTATCTCCTGTTCGGTTCTGTGGACAAAACATGAGATTACATTTCCTCAACCAGGGAGGGCACACACACACACACACACACACACACACACACACACACACACACACACACACACACACACACACACACACACACACACACACACACACACACACACACACACACACACACACACACACACACACACACAGGGAGGGAGGGAATGTCGTGTTTGTTTAAGATTGCTTTAGGACTATGAAAATGGGAAAAAGCTTATTGATTTTGAAAACAACAAGAATAAATGGGAATATGGGAGAAATGACTGTGTTTAACTCACTGACCATGAGAGACAGTGTTGTTTAACTCACCGACCATGAGAGACAGTGTTGTTTAACTCACCGACCATGAGAGACAGTGTTGTTTAACTCACCGACCATGAGAGACAGTGTTGTTTAACTCACCGACCATGAGAGACAGTGTTGTTTAACTCACCGACCATGAGAGACAGTGTTGTTTAACTCACCGACCATGAGAGACAGTGTTGTTTAACTCACCGACCATGAGAGACAGTGTTGTTTAACTCACCGACCATGAGAGACAGTGTTGTTTAACTCACCGACCATGAGAGACAGTGTTGTTTAACTCACCGACCATGAGAGACAGTGTTGTTTAACTCACCGACCATGAGAGACAGTGTTGTTTAACTCACCGACCATGAGAGACAGTGTTGTTTAACTCACCGACCATGAGAGACAGTGTTGTTTAACTCACCGACCATGAGAGACAGTGTTGTTTAACTCACCGACCAGGACCCGTGAGTTCTTCTTACCTTTGTTCAGTAGAATAATCTCCCTCTCTGAAGTCTATAAATTTATCCATAGACTTGTCACTCTTCATGGACACACAGCTGGGTACAGGAGAGGTTGGTCTCTCCTGCTTGATTGGACTTCAACACAACAGAGACAAACATTACATCTCTCATCTACTCTGACCTCAGAGGGGGAAACATAATAATAGTTTCATTCCAAATCGCTATATATCCATTTTCAGAAAAGTTGGTAAATTAGATGTTATTGTTTAAAGAAATTATAAAAGTGATAGATATGTTTTTTACTAGCTAATCATGACATGCGATTGTTTAATGACAGCCATGTGTTTGTTTTAAATCAAGACAAATAATCATGTTTTATTGCAAAATGTCATATGTCTGCCTCACTTTCAGAGAAATAGTACTGCTCGGTTTTATACAGTCAAATGTTACTGACTGGCTAGATTCAGTCTTATGTAGCAACATTATAAATGGTGTTCGTTTTACATTGGATTAAAGTAGAAACTCAGAGCTAGAAAATGTTATCAGACACTACAGTTGAGGAACAATGGGAAAGTAATTCTGCTTTGGAAGATGATAAACTTGAAACCTCACTTTTCAGAAAATGATCCTTGAATGTTTTGGTACACCTACTGGAGAGCTCTTCTTTGTCTACAGTGGTGTCACCCATCTAAATAAACATTTATATATAATGAACTAAATGTATGGTGTTTTTGGTTTATGACAGTTTCATTGTTTTATGTTATACATGGTTATTTCATGCTTGTAAGTGGTAAAATGAATTAGACAATTTAACATTTTGCAATTCTGGGTAACTCCTACTTTAGTAAGGAATTACCAATTATTCAGTACTACTGCAGTTGCAAAATAATTCCAATAGATAGTAGCATAAGACCATGAATGACATTTCAGAAGATTAGTGTAGTTCTCTCCCTGGCTACACCACCACTCCCCCTCACAAGAAAACTTCTGCGGGGGCTGTGTCCTGTCCCTTTCCATACTGCTAATGCAAGAGGACTTCTGCGGGGGCTATGTCCTGTCCCTTTTCATACTGCTAATGCAAGAGGACTTCTGCGGGGGCTATGTCCTGTCCCTTTCCATACTGCTAATGCAAGAGGACTTCTGCGGGGGCTATGTCCTGTCCCTTTCCATACTGCTAATGCAAGAGAACTTCTGCGGGGGCTATGTCCTGTCCCTTTCCATACTGCTAATGCAAGAGGACTTCTGCGGGGGCTATGTTCTGTCCCTTTCCATACTGCTAATGATAGAAAACTTCTACGGGGGCTATGTCCTGTCCCTTTCCATACTGCTAATGCAAGAGGACTTCTGCGGGGGCTATGTCCTGTCCCTTTCATACTGCTAATGCAAGAGGACTTCTGCGGGGGCTATGTCCTGTCCCTTTCCATACTGCTAATGCAAGAGGACTTCTGCGGGGGGGGGCTATGTTCTGTCCCTTTCCATACTGCTAATGCAAGAGAACTTCTGCGGGGGGGGCTATGTTCTGTCCCTTTCCATACTGCTAATGCAAGAGGACTTCTGTGGGGGCTATGTTCTGTCCCTTTCCATACTGCTAATGCAAGAGAACTTCTGCGGGGGCTATGTCCTGTCCCTTTCCATACTGCTAATGCAAGAGGACTTCTGCGGGGGCTATGTCCTGTCCCTTTCCATACTGCTAATGCAAGAAAACTTCTGTGGGGGCTGTGTCCTGTCCCTTTCCATACTGCTAATGCAAGAGAACTTCTGCGGGGGGGGCTATGTTCTGTCCCTTTCCATACTGCTAATGCAAGAGGACTTCTGCGGGGGCTATGTTCTATCTTTTTTCTTCACGCAAATGACAGAGATCTGGGCCTGTTCCCGGAAAAGCAGTATATCCTTCTCATCGGATTCATTAAAGGAAAAAGCTTCTTGCAGTTCGTGGTGAGTAATGCACTTTGTACATCGTGCTGTTCCGTACAATTGACCTTTTTTTAGCCCCCCAAAAAACCTAATACTTCCAGGTCAACTGTAATATGGATACCCTTGTAAAGCACACTTTCTCCTCTTTCCAGCCAAATCAATACTATCAAACCATTACCATGTCAATCAATGCTTGAATAGAAACGTTGTTCAACATCCCAGATTTTGATGCCAACACAGTCGCTACAGTCACACTAGTTTCCATTGCAGCCTCGTTTGAATTTGAGGTAACACAAATTTGTACAGAATGGGGTTAGTCAACAGTAGCTTACCTAGCTGTACCGACTAACTTGACTAGCTAGCAGGTTGTTCGTCTGTCACCACAAAATGAAACAAGGATAGCGAGTGAAAAGGATCTGGCTACACTCATACTGTCCCTGACCGTAAAGAAAAAAGCAAATTGAACAATAAACTTTGGTGTCTCAACACTGTAACGAATTCCGTTATTCCCCTATTGCCTAATAATTATATTAGGCAATAAATAAGAGTAGGAAAAATTATTGTGTCATGCAAAAATTATATAGATGTGTGTGTATGCTGGCAAAGATGTGTGTGTGTGTGTGTGTGTGTGTGTGTGTGTGTCTGCTGGCAAAGATGTGTGTGTGTATGCTGGTAAAGATGTGTGTGTGTGTGTGTGCTGTTGAGACAACCACATATAACAGTCAAATATACAGGATACAAACATTTCATTCCAGCAATATAGTGTTTTGCAAAACAAAAATTCATCCACAAATCAATGAATTAAAATCTTAGAACATCAATATTTTACAGACACATGAAGGTTCCCCATAAGCAATCGTTTCTGATGAAAAATAACATGCAATTTTGTTGTTGTTGATATAAGGTTTTAGAAATAAACTCTTTATAAGTTCTTAAACAACATTGTCATCTCACCTCTTAGCTTTGGTGTCATGTTCTCCAGAGAGACTCATTTTAGAGACAGGGACCCCCTCCTCTTTCTCCCCAGAGAGACTCATTTTAGAGACAGGGACCCCCTCCTCTTTCTCCCCAGAGAGACTCATTTTAGAGACAGGACCCCCCTCCTCTTTCTCCCCAGAGAGACTCATTTCAGAGCACTGACCCCTAAACAGAGATCCAACATGTTGGTTGTGGTTAACACAGTGACAAATAATTATTGAAGTTAAATTATTCTCTTTCATTCATTATCTCTCAGAAATAAAACATTTCCTAACAGACACATCCAAACAGTCAGGTGATTTAATGCATCACATGAACATGTAGTGGTGACTGGTATGTTTCACCTCTTCTCCATGTAGAGAAACTATTGATAATAATGTCTCACTTTCTCTGTTAATCATTTCACTCATTCTAGTGTGTTGCTTTGTTCAACAGCTATGCTATTATTATACTATTACTACATTTAATTCATAATAACAATGTTAAGAGAAGTATGTTCAGTGGTTTCATACCAAATGACACAATAAGCAGGAGCTCACTGTAATTATGAAAACAACATGTTCTGATATTCTGTCAGATGAGTTAGAACTATGACACATTAAAAATTTTACAAATTGTAAAATAACCAGATATACGAATCCTATAATACGATATACAAACAATATGTTTCTGATTTTTATCGTCAACACCCAGTCAGCGCCATTTTGTATGATTGAACTGTCACGTAGCTGTCGCAGGTGAAATGGACGGTTAGATCTGATTGTTTTAATTTCATTCACTAGTAAAATAACGACATACACTTAATGTCTCTACACACTTCACAATAATCCCTGGGAAGAGTCTTACCTTGTTTCCTGAATTCACAACCAGAACTCAAGTCATTGAGATATTTTCCGTTGCGCTGAGAGAGCACCTTCCTGATGACAAGTGTCTCTGTATCTATGTTCTATGTACAGTTGAACTTTGGATGCAATAATATCTGGTCAAAGTCTAGTGACACAACACCATAATATATCATAAACATAACAATAGTTTAACCTTTGGCCTGGAAAGGCCATGGCATATTATAACATGTAGAATCATTATGATGAATCCAGGTTCATACTATAACATGTAGAATCATTATGATGATCCAGGTTCATACTATAACATGTAGAATCATTATGATGATCCAGGTTCATACTATAACATATAGAATCATTATGATGATCCAGGTTCATATTATAACATGTAGAATCATTATGATGATCCAGGTTCATACTATAACATGTAGAATCATTATGATGATCCAGGTTCATACTATAACATGTAGAATCATTATGATGATCCAGGTTCATACTATAACATGTAGAATCATTATGATGATCCAGGTTCATACTATAACATGTAGAATCATTATGATGATCCAGGTTCATACTATAACATGTAGAATCATTATGATGATCCAGGTTCATACTATAACATGTAGAATCATTATGATGATCCAGGTTCATACTATAACATGTAGAATCATTATGATGATCCAGGTTCATACTATAAATGTAGAATCATTATGATGATCCAGGTTCATACTATAACATGTCGAATCATTATGATGGATCCAGTTTCAACATCTCTAATTTTTCTCTAATTTTGAAGTATACAGTTGGGTCCCAAATTATTGACAGCCTTGATAAAGAGTAGCAATAATGACTGTATAAAAGACATGATTCAAAGACTGAAATATATTGCATGCTCAAACAAAATGGGACAATTAAATGATTTTAAACTAATACAATTGCTCAGAGAAAGAGATTTTGTTTAAGAAAGTAATACTTATTTTCTCAAAAAGGTAGGGGTCAAAAATTACTCCCCTTCAACACCTCACCTTTTCCCCCCATTTATTTAACTAGGCAAGTCAGTTAACTGTTCTAGGAACAGGGTTAACTGGTCTAGGAACAGGGGGTTAACTGGTCTAGGAACAGTGGGTTAACTGGTCTAGGAACAGGGGGTTAACTGGTCTAGGAACAGTGGGTTAACTGGTCTAGGAACAGTGGGTTAACTGGTCTAGGAACAGTGGGTTAACTGGTCTAGGAACAGTGGGTTAACTGGTCTAGGAACAGTGGGTTAATTGGTCTAGGAACAGTGGGTTAACTGGTCTAGGAACAGTGGGTTAACTGGTCTAGGAACAGTGGGTTAACTGGTCTAGGAACAGGGGGTTAACTGGTCTAGGAACAGGGGGTTAACTGGTCTAGGAACAGTGGGTTAACTGGTCTAGGAACAGTGGGTTAACTGGTCTAGGAACAGTGGGTTAACTGGTCTAGGAACAGGGGGTTAACTGGTCTAGGAACAGGGGGTTAACTGGTCTAGGAACAGTGGGTTAACTGGTCTAGGAACAGGGGGTTAACTGGTCTAGGAACAGGGGGTTAACTGGTCTAACTGGTTAAATGCCTTGTTCAGGGACAGAACGACAGGTTCTTTCCTTGTCAGCTCAGGGATTCGATCTTGCAACCTTTCGGTTACTGGCCCAACGCTCTAACCACTAGGCTACCTGCCGCCCCTACACTCTAACAACTAGGCTACCTGCCGCCCCTACACTCTAACCACTAGGCTACCTGCCGCCCCTACACTCTAACAACTAGGCTACCTGCCGCCCCTACACTCTAACCACTAGGCTGCCTGCCGCCCCTACACTCTAACCACTAGGCTACCTGCCGCCCCTACACTCTAACCACTAGGCTACCTGCAGCCCCTACACTCTAACCACTAGGCTACCTGCCGCCCCTACACTCTAACCACTAGGCTACCTGCCTGCCCCTACACTCTAACCACTAGGCTACCTGCTGTCCCACCACTCTAACCACTAGACTACCTGCTGCCCCTACACTCTAACCACTAGGCTGCCTGCCGCCCCTACACTCTAACCACTAGGCTGCCTGCCGCCCCTACACTCTAACAACTAGGCTACCTGCCGCCCCTACACTCTAACCACTAGGCTACCTGCCGCCCCTACACTCTAACAACTAGGCTACCTGCCGCCCCTACACTCTAACCACTAGGCTGCCTGCCGCCCCTACACTCTAACCACTAGGCTGCCTGCCGCCCCTACACTCTAACCACTAGGCTACCTGCCGCCCCTACACTCTAACCACTAGGCTACCTGCCGCCCCTACACTCTAACCACTAGGCTACCTGCCTCCACCTTGCATGGATAACAGCACTAAGACTTTTTCTTAAATGTTTTATGAGTCGGAGAACACATTGGGGGGGATCTTAGACCATTCCTCCATACAGAATCCTCCCAGATGGCCAACTACAGGAAGGTAACATACAGATAAACACACAATAATGAAACAAAGCTCCCTAATTGACGGGAGGCTTGAATCTTAGTCATTTACACACCGGCCTTTTACTACTATCCCAACTTCAACGTTCTACCAACATCATTCATAAATAATCCCTGGTAGGATCCTTACTACTATCCCAACTTCAACATCCTACCAACATCATTCATTAATAATCCCTGGTAGGATCCTTACTACTAACCCAACTTCAACATCCTACCAACATCATACATTAATAATCACTGGTAAGATCCTTACTACTATCCCAACTTCAACATCCTACCAACATCATTCATTAATAATCACTGGTAGGATCCTTACTACTATCCCAACTTCAACATCCTACCAACATCATTCATTAATAATCACTGGTAGGATCCTTACTACTATCCCAACTTCAACATCCTACCAACATCATTCATTAATAATCACTGGTAGGATCCTTACTACTATCCCAACTTCAACATCCTACCAACATCATTCATTAATAATCACTGGTAGGATCCTTGCCTTGCAGCCTGAATTCAAAACCAGAACTTGTGAAATCAGTGAGATGTTCCTATGTGCTGAGAGAGGAACCTTGGGAAAGGTTTATTCACCTCACTAATGTCAAGTGCCTTTGTGTCATTTGGTTACTGATTGACTCAGGATACCATTACATCTGTTAAAGTCTAGTGTCATTGACCCAAGGTAAGCATCATCAGAAAACCAGTTTAACCTATTTATGAGAAAATCCATGGGTTTACAATATAATCGCTGTGTAGCTACCGCTTTCCTGCAGTCAGATGACCTAGTGGCCTCATGAGTGGAGGGCTAACATTTTTCATAATTAATAAACAGAATTTATTTTTTTTTATCAGAAAATACAATGTTTGGTTTTGTTATATTTCAGTCTTCTGTGATGTATATAAAGTATAGTATTGGGATGTAAATCAAATTGGAGTATATTTCAACTCTATATCTGACAAGGTAATCATTTTAAGCCCATAACCATGTGGGTCTTCTTCTGTTCAAGCCCATAACCATGTGGGACTTCTTCTGTTCAAGCCCATAACCATGTGGGTCTTCTTCTGTTCAAGCCCATAACCATGTGGGTCTTCTTCTGTTCAAGCCCATAACCATGTGGGTCTTCTTCTGTTCAAGCCCATAACCATGTGGGTCTTCTTCTGTTTAAACCCATAACCATGTGGGTCTTCTTCTGTTCAAGCCCATAACCATGTGGGTCTTCTTCTGTTCAAGCCCATAACCATGTGGGTCTTCTTCTGTTCAAGCCCATAACCATGTGGGTCTTCTTCTGTTCAAGCCCATAACCATGTGGGTCTTCTTCTGTTAAAGCCCATAACCATGTGGGTGTTCTTCTGTTCAAGCCCATAACCATGTGGGTCTTCTTCTGTTAAAGCCCATAACCATGTGGGTCTTCTTCTGTTCAAGTCCATAACCATGTGGGTCTTCTTCTGTTCAAGCCCATCACCATGTGTGTGAGGTGTATACTTTTGTTTCAAAGTAGATTTGTTTCAGATTACCCAGAAACACTCTGTGTGGCGCTGATTTAGCCCACTGCAGTACAAGGTTAATCATTAAAACAATACGGTATGAACAACTAGCAGTCGCCAGGACCAGAGACTCAAGTCTGAGGATCCATTCCAAATGGCACCTTATTCCCTTCATAGTGCACTACCTTTGACTAGGGCCCGTAGGGCTGTGTGGTGCATTAAGTGGAATAGGATGCCATCTGAGGAGGCAGACTAAATGTTATCAAGTCCTCTCTCTCTCTCTCTCTCTCTCTCTCTGCCTGTGATGTCACAATGATGCTGTCAAGCTTCATTCCAAAATACACCTGAACCCCACAGCACATCCTCTCATGACAGACTCAATAGACTCCTGAACACCACAGCACATCCTCTCATGACAGACTCAATAGACTCCTGAACACCACAGCACATCCTCTCATGACAGACTCAATAGACTCCTGAACCCCACAGCACATCCTCTCACGACATACTCAATAGACTCCTGAACACCACAGCACATCCTCTCACGACAGACTCAATAGACTCCTGAACACCACAGCACATCCTCTCACGACAGACTCAATAGACTCCTGAACACCACAGCACATCCTCTCACGACAGACTCAATAGACTCCTGAACCCCACAGCACAACCTCTCATGACAGACTCAATAGACTCCTGAACCCCACAGCACATCCTCTCACGACAGACTCAATAGACTCCTGAACACCACAGCACATCCTCTCACGACAGACTCAATAGACTCCTGAACACCACAGCACATCCTCTCACGACAGACTCAATAGACTCCTGAACACCACAGCACATCCTCTCACGACAGACTCAATAGACTCCTGAACACCACAGCACATCCTCTCATGACAGACTTAATAGACTCCTGAACAGCACAGCACAGCACATCCTCTCATGACAGACTCAATAGACTCCTGAACACCACAGCACATCCTCTCACGACAGACTCAATAGACTCCTGAACACCACAGCACATCCTCTCACGACAGACTCAATAGACTCCTGAACACCACAGCACATCCTCTCATGACAGACTTAATAGACTCATGAACACCACAGCACATCCTCTCATGACAGACTCAATAGACTCCTGAACCCCACAGCACATCCTCTCACAACAGACTCAATAGACTCCTGAACACCACAGCACATCCTCTCACGACAGACTCAATAGACTCCTGAACACCACAGCACATCCTCTCACGACAGACTCAATAGACTCCTGAACACCACAGCACATCCTCTCATGACAGACTTAATAGACTCCTGAACACCACAGCACATCCTCTCATGACAGACTCAATAGACTCCTGAACACCACAGCACATCCTCTCACGACAGACTCAATAGACTCCTGAACACCACAGCACATCCTCTCACGACAGACTCAATAGACTCCTGAACACCACAGCACATCCTCTCATGACAGACTTAATAGACTCATGAACACCACAGCACATCCTCTCATGACAGACTCAATAGACTCCTGAACCCCACAGCACATCCTCTCACAACAGACTCAATAGACTCCTGAACACCACAGCACATCCTCTCACGACAGACTCAATAGACTCCTGAACACCACAGCACATCCTCTCATGACAGACTTAATAGACTCATGAACACCACAGCACATCCTCTCATGACAGACTCAATAGACTCCTGAACACCACAGCACATCCTCTCATGACAGACGTAATAGACTCATGAACACCACAGCACATCCTCTCATGACAGACTCAATAGACTCCTGAACACAGGACAAACTAACAGAACTGTGTTTTAGTCACCCTCTAGTGGAAGGTGGTGATAATGTCTCTGCATTCTCCCTCTGGTGTGTGTGTGTGTGTGTGTGTGTGTGTGTGTGTGTGTGTGTGTGTGTGTGTGTGTGTGTGTGTGTGTGTGTGTGTGTGTGTGTGTGTGTGTGTAGGCCTGCCAGGCTGTTAGGTTAATGGACTATAGAAACCTACTGAGAACCTGCCATACAGAGGGAGCTACAAATGAATATGATTCAAATGTTTCAGTAACAAAAGAAGGAAAAAGCATTAAACCGTGTTAAACACACATCCATGTATGTTGTTCTCTCTCTGTTTACAGGACTAGAAATAGGGTTCAATCCGGCCAATACAGACAGAGAATTCATTATATATCCTTAAACTATATATCCTTAGTGTCCTGGCCTTAGTTATCTGTGTTTTCTATTATATATCCTCACAATATATATCCTTAGTGTCCTGGCCTTAGTTATCTGTGTTTTCTATTATATATCCTCACACTATATATTCTTAGTGCCCTGGCCTTAGTTATCTGTGTTTTCTATTATATATCCTCAAACTATATATCCTTAGTGTCACGCCCTGGCTTTAGTTATCTGTGTTTTCTATTATATATCCTCAAACTATATATCCTTAGTGCCCTGGCCTTAGTTATCTGTGTTTTCTATTATATATCCTCAAACTATATATCCTTAGTGTCCTGGCCTTAGTTATCTGTGTTTTCTATTATATATCCTCACACTATATATCCTTAGTGTCCTGGCCTTAGTTATCTGTGTTTTCTATTATATATCCTCAAACTATATATCCTTAGTGTCCTGGCCTTAGTTATCTGTGTTTTCTATTATATATCCTCAAACTATATATCCTTAGTGCCCTGGCCTTAGTTATCTGTGTTTTCTATTATATATCCTCAAACTATATATCCTTAGTGCCCTGGCCTTAGTTATCTGTGTTTTCTATTATATATCCTCAAACTATATATCCTTAGTGCCCTGGCCTTAGTTATCTGTGTTTTCTATTATATATCCTTAAACTATATATCCTTAGTGCCCTGGCCTTAGTTATCTGTGTTTTCTATTATATATCCTCACACTATATATCCTTAGTGCCCTGGCCTTAGTTATCTGTGTTTTCTATTATATATCCTCAAACTATATATCCTTAGTGCCCTGGCCTTAGTTATCTGTGTTTTCTATTATATATCCTCAAACTATATATCCTTAGTGCCCTGGCCTTAGTTATCTGTGTTTTCTATTATATATCCTCAAACTATATATCCTTAGTGCCCTGGCCTTAGTTATCTGTGTTTTCTATTATATATCCTCAAACTATATATCCTTAGTGTCCTGGCCTTAGTTATCTGTGTTTTCTATTATATATCCTCACACTATATATCCTTAGTGCCCTGGCCTTAGTTATCTGTGTTTTCTATTATATATCCTCACACTATATATCCTTAGTGTCCTGGCCTTAGTTATCTGTGTTTTCTATTATATATCCTCACACTATATATCCTTAGTGCCCTGGCCTTAGTTATCTGTGTTTTCTATTATATATCCTCAAACTATATATCCTTAGTGCCCTGGCCTTAGTTATCTGTGTTTTCTATTATATATCCTCAAACTATATATCCTTAGTGCCCTGGCCTTAGTTATCTGTGTTTTCTATTATATATCCTCAACTATATATCCTTAGTGTCCTGGCCTTAGTTATCTGTGTTTTCTATTATATATCCTCAAACTATATATCCTTAGTGCCCTGGCCTTAGTTATCTGTGTTTTCTATTATATATCCTCAAACTATATATCCTTAGTGCCCTGGCCTTAGTTATCTGTGTTTTCTATTATATATCCTCACACTATATATCCTTAGTGCCCTGGCCTTAGTTATCTGTGTTTTCTATTATATATCCTCAAACTATATATCCTTAGTGTCCTGGCCTTAGTTATCTGTGTTTTCTATTATATATCCTCAAACTATATATCCTTAGTGCCCTGGCCTTAGTTATCTGTGTTTTCTATTATATATCCTCAAACTATATATCCTTAGTGTCCTGGCCTTAGTTATCTGTGTTTTCTATTATATATCCTCAAACTATATATCCTTAGTGCCCTGGCCTTAGTTATCTGTGTTTTCTATTATATATCCTCACACTATATATCCTTAGTGTCCTGGCCTTAGTTATCTGTGTTTTCTATTATATATCCTCACACTATATATCCTTAGTGTCCTGGCCTTAGTTATCTGTGTTTTCTATTATATATCCTCAAACTATATATCCTTAGTGTCCTGGCCTTAGTTATCTGTGTTTTCTATTATATATCCTCAAACTATATATCCTTAGTGCCCTGGCCTTAGTTATCTGTGTTTTCTATTATATATCCTCAAACTATATATCCTTAGTGTCCTGGCCTTAGTTATCTGTGTTTTCTATTATATATCCTCAAACTATATATCCTTAGTGCCCTGGCCTTAGTTATCTGTGTTTTCTATTATATATCCTCACACTATATATCCTTAGTGTCCTGGCCTTAGTTATCTGTGTTTTCTATTATATATCCTCAAACTATATATCCTTAGTGTCCTGGCCTTAGTTATCTGTGTTTTCTATTATATATCCTCACACTATATATCCTTAGTGTCCTGGCCTTAGTTATCTGTGTTTTCTATTATATATCCTCAAACTATATATCCTTAGTGTCCTGGCCTTAGTTATCTGTGTTTTCTATTATATATCCTCAAACTATATATCCTTAGTGCCCTGGCCTTAGTTATCTGTGTTTTCTATTATATATCCTCACACTATATATCCTTAGTGTCCTGGCCTTAGTTATCTGTGTTTTCTATTATATATCCTCAAACTATATATCCTTAGTGTCCTGGCCTTAGTTATCTGTGTTTTCTATTATATATCCTCACACTATATATCCTTAGTGTCCTGGCCTTAGTTATCTGTGTTTTCTATTATATATCCTCAAACTATATATCCTTAGTGCCCTGGCCTTAGTTATCTGTGTTTTCTATTATATATCCTCACACTATATATCCTTAGTGTCCTGGCCTTAGTTATCTGTGTTTTCTATTATATATCCTCACACTATATATCCTTAGTGTCCTGGCCTTAGTTATCTGTGTTTTCTATTATATATCCTCACACTATATATCCTTAGTGTCCTGGCCTTAGTTATCTGTGTTTTCTATTATATATCCTCAAACTATATATCCTTAGTGTCCTGGCCTTAGTTATCTGTGTTTTCTATTATATATCCTCAAACTATATATCCTTAGTGTCCTGGCCTTAGTTATCTGTGTTTTCTATTATATATCCTCAAACTATATATCCTTAGTGTCCTGGCCTTAGTTATCTGTGTTTTCTTTATTATTTTGGTTAGGCCAGGGTGTGACATGGGGGATTTATGTGTTTTGTCTTATCTAGGGGTTTTGTAGATTTATGGGGTTGTGTTTAGTAGAGTATTCTAGGTAAGTCTATGGTTGCCTGGAGTGGTTCTCAATCAGAGGCAGGTGTTTATCGTTGTCTCTGATTGGGAACCATATTTAGGCAGCCATTTTCTTTAGGTATCTTGTGGGTGATTGTTTCCTATCTCTGTGTTCTCTGCACCAGTTAGGACTGTTTCGGTTTTGTCACGGTTTCTTATGTTGTATTTGTATCGTGTTTTCGTCTTTATTTAAGATGCTTAACAATAACCACGCTGCATTTTGGTCCTCCTCTCCTTCCCTTGAAGAAAACCGTTACACTTAGACTCAAATATATCCTTAGACTCAGATCCATCCACATGCTGGCTAAACCTAACCCCATCTTTAAACCAACCTAACCCCATCTCTAACCCAACCTAACCCCATCTCTAACCCAACCTAACCCCATCTCTAACCCAACCTAACCCCATCTCTAACCCAACCTAACCCCATCTTTAACCCAACCTAACCCCATCTCTAACCCAACCTAACCCCATCTCTAACCCAACCTAACCCCATCTCTAACCCAACCTAACCCCATCTCTAACCCAACCTAACCCCATCTCTAACCCCATCTTTAACCCAACCTAACCCCATCTTTAACCCAACCTAACCCCATCTCTAACCCAACCTAACCCCATCTCTAACCCAACCTAACCCCATCTCTAACCCAACCTAACCCCATCTCTAACCCAACCTAACCCCATCTCTAACCCAACCTAACCCCATCTCTAACCCAACCTAACCCCATCTCTAACACCACCTAACCCCCATCTCTAACCCAACCTAACCCCCATCTCTAACCCAACCTAACCCCATCTCTAACCCCATCTCTAACCCAACCTAACCCCATCTCTAACCCCATCTCTAACCCAACCTAACCCCATCTCTAACCCAACCTAACCCCATCTCTAACCCCATCTCTAACCCAACCTAACCCCATATCTAACCCAACCTAACCCCATCTCTAACCCAACCTAACCCCATATCTAACCTAACCCCATATCTAACCCAACCTAACCCCATCTTTAACCCAACCTAACCCCATCTCTAACCCAACCTAACCCCATCTTTAACCCAACCTAACCCCATCTCTAACCCAACCTAACCCCATCTCTAACCCAACTTAACCCCATCTTTAACCCAACCTAACCCCATCTTTAACCCAACCTAAACCCAACCTAACCCCATCTTTAACCCAACCTAACCCCATCTTTAACCCAACCTAACCCCATCTCTAACCCAACCTAACCCCATCTCTAACCCAACCTAACCCCATCTTTAACCCAACCTAACCCCATCTCTAACCCAACCTAACCCCATCTTTAACCCAACCTAACCCCATCTCTAACCCAACCTAACCCAATCTTTAACCCAACCTAACCCCATCTTTAACCCAACCTAAACCCAACCTAACCCCATCTTTAACCCAACCTAACCCCATCTTTAACCCAACCTAAACCCAACCTAACCCCATCTTTAACCCAACCTAACCCCATCTTTAACCCAACCTAACTCCAGCTACAAGCAGCAGCACTGTGGCAAGGACTTATGCCAAGTTGTTTGGATGAATAGTTATCTGCATATTCTTTTTGACACACAAATACACTCCAATCTACTACAACGCTCATATTCAATGTGATAAAAACAGCTTGTTCCTTGCTTTTTATTTCTTGAAACCACTTTTCAGACCTTGTTTTTCCTTTACCACATTTAGATGTACCCCTTGACTTCTGTTGAAACATTTAGTGTTTGTGTGTTTATCTTCTTGACAAGTTTCCTGCAGAAATGTATCCAGGTGAGTATCTGAAGTTACATTTTAACAGGAATGTTTACAGGTTTGGTGCCAGGAACAAATAAATAAAATCAGATTTTACTGGTCACCTACACATGGTTAGCAGATGAGCAAGAGGACAAGTACATTAGAGTGTCTAGTTCCTCTGTCCAGTGTCTGTGTTCTTTTACCCATCTTAATCTTTTTTTATTGGCCAGTCTGAGATATTGCTTTTTCTTTGCAACTCTGCCTCGAAGGCCACCATCCCAGAGTCGCCTCTTCACTGTTGACGTTGAGACTGGTGTTTTGCGGGTATTATTTAATGAAGCTGCCAGTTGTGGACTTGTGAGGGTGTTTCTCAAACAAGACACACTAATGTACTTGTACTCTTGCTCAATTGTGCACCGGGGCCTCCCACTCCTCTTTCTATTCTGGTTAGAGCCAATTTGCGCTGTTCTGTGAAGGGAGTAGTACATAGCATTGTACGAGATCTTCAGTTTCTTGGCAGTTTCTCGCATAGAATAGCCTTCATTTCTCTGAACAAGAATAGGCTGACGAGTTTTAGAATAAAGATCTTTGTTTCTGGCCATTTTGAGCCTCTAATCGAACCCACAAATGATGATGCTCCAGATACTCATCTAGTCTAAAGAAGGCCATTTTATTGCATCTTTAATCAGGACAATAGTTTTTAGATGTGCTAACATAATTGCAAAAGGGTTTTATAAGGAACAATTAGCCTTTTAAAATTATAAACTTGGATTAGTTAACACAGCATGCCATTGGAACACAGGAGTGATGGTTGCTGATAATGGGACTCTGTACTCCTATGTAGATTTTCCATTAAAAAAACCTGCCGTTTCCAGCTACAATAATCATTTACAACATTAACAATGTCGACACAGTATTTCTGATCAATTTGATGTTCATTTTAATGGTCAAAAAATTGCTTTTCTTTCAAAAACATTTCTAAGTGACCCCAAACTCTTGAACGGAAGTGTATATCAGAACAAATAGCAGCAGGAATGTATACAGCTAGAGACACAATACTGTTAAAATATATATCAGTATATTATGGAATGCAGTTATTGCAGCTACAGTGCCTTGCGAAAGTATTCGGCCCCCTTGAACTTTGCAACCTTTTGCCACATTTCAGGCTTCAAACATAAAGATATAAAACTGTATTTTTTTGTGAAGGATCAACAACAAGTGGGACACAATCATGAAGTGGAACGACATTTATTGGATATTTCAAACTTTTTTAACAAATCAAAAACTGAAAAATTGGGCGTGCAAAATTATTCAGCCCCCTTAAGTTAATACTTTGTAGCGCCACCTTTTGCTGCGATTACAGCTGTAAGTCGCTTGGGGTATGTCTCTATCAGTTTGGCACATCGAGAGACTGAATTTTTTTCCCATTCCTCCTTGCAAAACAGCTCGAGCTCAGTGAGGTTGGATGGAGAGCATTTGTGAACAGCAGTTTTCAGTTCTTTCCACAGATTCTCGATTGGATTCAGGTCTGGACTTTGACTTGGCCATTCTAACACCTGGATATGTTTATTTTTGAACCATTCCATTGTAGATTTTGCTTTATGTTTTGGATCATTGTCTTGTTGGAAGACAAATCTCCGTCCCTGTCTCATGTCTTTTGCAGACTCCATCAGGTTTTCTTCCAGAATGGTCCTGTATTTGGCTCCATCCATCTTCCCATCAATTTTAACCATCTTCCCTGTCCCTGCTGAAGAAAAGCAGGCCCAAACCATGATGCTGCCACCACCATGTTTGACAGTGGTGATGGTGTGTTCAGGGTGATGAGCTGTGTTGCTTTTACGCCAAACATAACGTTTTGCATTGTTGCCAAAAAGTTCAATTTTGGTTTCATCTGACCAGAGCACCTTCTTCCACATGTTTGGTGTGTCTCCCAGGTGGCTTGTGGCAAACTTTAAACAACACTTTTTATGGATATCTTTAAGAAATGGCTTTCTTCTTGCCACTCTTCCATAAAGGCCAGATTTGTGCAATATACGACTGATTGTTGTCCTATGGACAGAGTCTCCCACCTCAGCTGTAGATCTCTGCAGTTCATCCAGAGTGATCATGGGCCTCTTGGCTGCATCTCTGATCAGTCTTCTCCTTGTATGAGCTGAAAGTTTAGAGGAACGGCCAGGTCTTGGTAGACTTGCAGTGGTCTGATACTCCTTCCATTTCAATATTATCGCTTGCACAGTGCTCCTTGGGATGTTTAAAGCTTGGGAAATCTTTTTGTATCCAAATCCGGCTTTAAACTTCTTCACAACAGTATCTCGGACCTGCCTGGTGTGTTCCTTGTTCTTCATGATGCTCTCTGCGCTTTAAACGGACCTCTGAGACTATCACAGTGCAGGTGCATTTATACGGAGACTTGATTACACACAGGTGGATTGTATTTATCATCATTAGTCATTTAGGTCAACATTGGATCATTCAGAGATCCTCACTGAACTTCTGGAGAGAGTTTGCTGCACTGAAAGTAAAGGGGCTGAATAATTTTGCATGCCCAATTTTTCAGTTTTTGATTTGTTAAAAAAGTTTGAAATATCCAATAAATGTCGTTCCACTTCATGATTGTGTCCCACTTGTTGTTGATTCTTCACAAAAAAATACAGTTTTATATCTTTATGTTTGAAGCCTGAAATGTGGCAAAAGGTCGCAAAGTTCAAGGGGGCCGAATACTTTCGCAAGGCACTGTAAATACAATTATAATAAACCACATATGCAATCACTCATGTGATCTGCATCAACACACCCTCCAACCCCTCCTGGGACCATCCCCCAACACACCCTCCAACCCCTCCTGGAACCATCCCCCAACACACCCTCCAACCCCTCCTTGGACCACCCCAATCCAACCCCCAACCCCTCCTGGACACACTGATTTCAATGTCCTTTGTCAAGGTCAGATGACTTTCAGTCAACAGTCTCTTGTGTGTCTTCACTCTGTAGCCCACATACTAGTCTGTCTCTGATGATGTCATTTAGAACACCATTCAACTCAGTGTTCTGATAGTTTCTTTAATGCAACAGCAAACATTGGTACTGATTCTCCCTCTTCCTGATGTCTCCTGTGGAACCTGAACCTTTCAGCATTAACTAGTGGTTCCTGTGAAAAATGTCCTTTAAGTATCTCCACAATATCCCCATACGTCTTATTACCTGATCTGTCTGGCTGTAGCAGGCTGTCTAGTAAATTACATGTCTTTGGCCCCGTTACACTAAAACATGTAGGCACAATGTTGTCCTGATCAATGCCATTTACAAGAACAAAATATTTAAACTGTTCTGTATATAAGCTCCTCTGCTCAATACTTTCATCAAACTGTCTAATGGTTCCAACAATTACAACCATTTTTCATTTCTCAGGAAGTTCCTGATTGTCACTCACTTCAATATTGTCCTCAACCAGGGCAATATTTTCCTCGGTCACGTGATCTTCATTCACTTCACTCACTGACGTTTGCTCCTAAGTGCGTTCATTTATCAGTTTTAATTAAAAGGTTTGTCTTTATTTTTTTACACCTTTATTTAACCAGGCAGTTTTAAGAACAAATTCTTATTTTCAATGATGGCCTACTAGTCCAACGCTCTAACCACTAGGCTACGCTGCCACCCAGATGACGGCCTACTAGTCCAACGCTCTAACCACTAGGCTACGCTGCCACCCAGATGACGGCCTACTAGTCCAACGCTCTAACCACTAGGCTACGCTGCCACCCAAATGATGGCCTACTAGTCCAACGCTCTAACCACTAGGCTACGCTGCCACCCAGATGACGGCCTACTAGTCCAACGCTCTAACCACTAGGCTACGCTGCCACCCAGATGACGGCCTACTAGTCCAACGCTCTAACCACTAGGCTACGCTGCCACCCAGATGACGGCCTACTAGTCCAACGCTCTAACCACTAGGCTACGCTGCCACCCAAATGATGGCCTACTAGTCCAACGCTCTAACCACTAGGCTACGCTGCCACCCAAATGATGGCCTACTAGTCCAACGCTCTAACCACTAGGCTACGCTGCCACCCAGATGACGGCCTACTAGTCCAACGCTCTAACCACTAGGCTACGCTGCCACCCAGATGACGGCCTACTAGTCCAACGCTCTAACCACTAGGCTACGCTGCCACCCAGATGACGGCCTACTAGTCCAACGCTCTAACCACTAGGCTACGCTGCCACCCAAATGATGGCCTACTAGTCCAACGCTCTAACCACTAGGCTACGCTGCCACCCAAATGATGGCCTACTAGTCCAACGCTCTAACCACTAGGCTACGCTGCCACCCAAATGATGGCCTACTAGTCCAACGCTCTAACCACTAGGCTACGCTGCCACCCAGATGATGGCCTACTAGTCCAACGCTCTAACCACTAGGCTACGCTGCCACCCAGATGATGGCCTACTAGTCCAACGCTCTAACCACTAGGCTACGCTGCCACCCAGATGACGGCCTACTAGTCCAACGCTCTAACCACTAGGCTACGCTGCCACCCAAATGATGGCCTACTAGTCCAACGCTCTAACCACTAGGCTACGCTGCCACCCAAATGATGGCCTACTAGTCCAACGCTCTAACCACTAGGCTACGCTGCCACCCAAATGATGGACTACTAGTCCAACGCTCTAACCACTAGGCTACGCTGCCACCCAAATGATGGCCTACTAGTCCAACGCTCTAACCACTAGGCTACGCTGCCACCCAAATGATGGCCTACTAGTCCAACGCTCTAACCACTAGGCTACGCTGCCACCCAGATGACGGCCTACTAGTCCAACGCTCTAACCACTAGGCTACGCTGCCACCCAGATGATGGCCTACTAGTCCAACGCTCTAACCACTAGGCTACGCTGCCACCCAAATGACGGCCTACTAGTCCAACGCTCTAACCACTAGGCTACGCAGCCACCCAGATGATGGCCTACTAGTCCAACGCTCTAACCACTAGGCTACGCTGCCACCCAAATGATGGCCTACTAGTCCAACGCTCTAACCACTAGGCTACGCTGCCACCCAGATGATGGCCTACTAGTCCAACGCTCTAACCACTAGGCTACGCTGCCACCCAGATGATGGCCTACTAGTCCAACGCTCTAACCACTAGGCTACGCTGCCACCCAGATGATGGCCTACTAGTCCAACGCTCTAACCACTAGGCTACGCTGCCACCCAGATGATGGCCTACTAGTCCAACGCTCTAACCACTAGGCTACGCTGCCACCCAAATGATGGCCTACTAGTCCAACGCTCTAACCACTAGGCTACGCTGCCACCCAGATGATGGCCTACTAGTCCAACGCTCTAACCACTAGGCTACGCTGCCACCCAAATGATGGCCTACTAGTCCAACGCTCTAACCACTAGGCTACGCTGCCACCCAGATGACGGCCTACTAGTCCAACGCTCTAACCACTAGGCTACGCTGCCACCCAGATGATGGCCTACTAGTCCAACGCTCTAACCACTAGGCTACGCTGCCACCCAGATGACGGCCTACTAGTCCAACGCTCTAACCACTAGGCTACGCTGCCACCCAAATGATGGCCTACTAGTCCAACGCTCTAACCACTAGGCTACGCTGCCACCCAAATGATGGCCTACTAGTCCAACGCTCTAACCACTAGGCTACGCTGCCACCCAATATACAACAAATACATACATAAATAAGTCAATGGACACGAAACAAACTCATAGAGGAATTGAAATGTTCAGTTCTAGAAAGTAGAGCCATGGGATAGTCAGAAAGGTCAGTATGTTTGATACCTGATTACAGAGGTGACATAACAAGCATAAGGTCCATTATAACACAGTGAAGTAGGACCATGGGATAGAGTCAGAAAGGTCAGTATGTTTGATACCTGGTTACAGAGGTGACATAACAAGCATAAGGTCCATTATAACACAGTGAAGTAGGACCATGGGATAGTCAGAAAGGTCAGTATGTTTGATACCTGGTTACAGAGGTGACATAACAAGCATAAGGTCCATTATAACACAGTGAAGTAGGACCATGGGATAGAGTCAGAAAGGTCAGTATGTTTGATAGCTGGTTACAGAGGTGACATAACAAGCATAAGATCCATTATAACACAGTGAAGTAGAGGTGGGAGCTAAAAGCAGACATGGACAGTGAGACGGTATGAGGAGGTCAGGGGTCAAACACTAGATCAGGACATGTAGAAATGGCAGGGCTGGAAATAGACATAGACACATTCTGATTATGGCTCAGACCTGACCTGAGACACCCAAACAGAAGATGCCATAGCAAAGTCCTGACCTGAGACACCCAAACAGAAGATACCATAACAAAGTGGGTCTAGGGTTTCTGGGATAATGGTGTTGATGTGAGACATGACCAGCCTTTCATAGCACTTCATGGCTACAGACGTGAGTGTTACGGGTCGGTAGTCATTTTGGCAGGTTACCTTAGCGTTCTTGGGCACAGGGACTATGGTGGTCTGCTTAAAACATGTTGGTATTACAGACTCAGACAGGGAGAGGTTGAAAATGTCAGTGAAGACACTTGCCAGTTGATCAACACATGCTCACAGTACACATCCTGGTAATCCTTCTGGCTCTGCAGCCTTGTGAATGTTGACCTGTTTAAAGGTCTTTCTCACATCGGCCGCGGAGAGCGTGATCACACAGTCTTCTGGAACAGCTGGTTCTCTCATGCATGTTTCAGTGTTCTTTGCCTCGAAGCGAGCATAGGAGTAGTTTAGCTCATCTGGTAGGCTCGTGTCACTGGGCAGCTCTCGGCTGTGCTTCCCTTTGTAGTCTGTAATGGTTTGCAAGCCCTGCCACATCACAGGGATCTGGGCCTGTTCCCGAGAGAGCAGTATATTGTTTGCGTCGGGCTCGTCAGACTCGTTAAAGGAAAAAAAGGATTCTGCCAGTCCGTAGTAAGTAATTGCAGACCTGATGTCCAGAAGTTATTTTTTGGTCATAAGAGACGGTAGCAGCAACATTATGTACAAAATAAGTAAATAAATAAGTTACAAACAATGCAAATAAACAAACAAATAACACAATCGGTTGGAACATAAAACGCCTTCTTCCCCGGGGACGTTTATGTATGAGTGTGTGTGTCCAGTGCGTGTGTGTGTCCAGTGCGTGTGTGTGTCCAGTGTGTGTGTGTGTCCAGTGTGTGTGTCCAGTGCGTGTGTGTGTCCAGTGTGTGTGTTTGTCCAGTGTGTGTGTTTGTCCAGTGTGTGTGTCCAGTATGTGTATGTGTGTCCAGTGCGTGTGTGTGTCCAGTGCGTGTGTGTGTCCAGTGCGTGTGTGTGTCCAGTGTGTGTGTCCAGTGCGTGTGTGTGTCCAGTGCGTGTGTGTGTCCAGTGTGTGTGTGTGTCCAGTGTGTGTGTCCAGTGCGTGTGTGTGTCCAGTGCGTGTGTGTGTCCAGTGTGTGTGTGTGTCCAGTGTGTGTGTCCAGTGCGTGTGTGTGTCCAGTGCGTGTGTGTGTCCAGTGTGTGTGTTTGTCCAGTGTGTGTGTCCAGTATGTGTATGTGTGTCCAGTGCGTGTGTGTGTCTGTTGCGTATGTGTGTCCAGTGCGTGTGTTTGTCCAGTGTGTGTGTCCAGTGCGTGTGTGTGTCTGTTGCGTATGTGTGTCCAGTGCGTGTGTGTGTCCAGTGCGTGTGTGTGTCCAGTGTGTGTGTCCAGTATGTGTATGTGTGTCCAGTGCGTGTGTGTGTCTGTTGCGTGTGTGTGTCCAGTGTGTGTGTTTGTCCAGTGTGTGTGTCCAGTGCGTGTGTGTGTCCAGTGCGTGTGTGTGTCCAGTGCGTGTGTTTGTCCAGTGTGTGTGTCCAGTGCGTGTGTGTGTCCAGTGCGTGTGTGTGTCCAGTGTGTGTGTTTGTCCAGTGTGTGTGTCCAGTATGTGTATGTGTGTCCAGTGCGTGTGTGTGTCTGTTGCGTATGTGTGTCCAGTGCGTGTGTTTGTCCAGTGTGTGTGTCTGTTGCGTATGTGTGTCCAGTGCGTGTGTGTGTCCAGTGCGTGTGTGTGTCCAGTGTGTGTGTTTGTCCAGTGTGTGTGTCCAGTATGTGTATGTGTGTCCAGTGCGTGTGTGTGTCTGTTGCGTATGTGTGTCCAGTGCGTGTGTTTGTCGTGTGTGTGTGTCCAGTGCGTGTGTGTGTCCAGTGCGTGTGTGTGTCCAGTGCGTGTGTTTGTCCAGTGTGTGTGTCCAGTGCGTGTGTGTGTCCAGTGCGTGTGTGTGTCCAGTGTGTGTGTTTGTCCAGTGTGTGTGTCCAGTATGTGTATGTGTGTCCAGTGCGTGTGTGTGTCTGTTGCGTATGTGTGTCCAGTGCGTGTGTTTGTCCAGTGTGTGTGTCCAGTGCGTGTGTGTGTCTGTTGCGTATGTGTGTCCAGTGCGTGTGTGTGTCCAGTGCGTGTGTGTGTCCAGTGTGTGTGTTTGTCCAGTGTGTGTGTCCAGTATGTGTATGTGTGTCCAGTGCGTGTGTGTGTCTGTTGCGTATGTGTGTCCTGTGTGTGTGTTTGTGTGTGTGTGTACCGTGTGTGTGTTCTCACAGGGCGCAGGATCACAGAAAGAGACGGACACAGAGTTACCATGGTTATTATTTCCAGGAATAAACTGGTCCAAACTGGTGTGTGTGTTCCTCCATGTATTTAAATGTCATATTGTGATCAAATATAAAACACATGATTAGAGTGAAACATCATGTTGTGTTTGACACAGTGACCACTTGACAAAGGGACACTGAGGAGGTAACATCATAAACCCTAAACCCTGGATAGAGGGGCTCGGTGAATGTGGTGTGGAATGTGTACAGGTGGGTCAGTGTGTCAGAGGAGACTCTGTAGAAGGACAGAGTGCCAGCTGGCCAGTCCAGATACACTCCTACTCTGTGGGAGCTGGAGGAAGGGACGTCTATGGTAGTGTGATTATTATTGTGACAGGCCTTGTAACTGCAGTCAGAGCAGACCAGACTCCAGGACTTGTCATTGTATCCAATCCCACAGTCAATGCCCCCTCCTCTCCTTTTGATTCCTTTATATGTCACTCCCATAACAGCCCCTCCCCCACTCCTCTCTACCTCCCAGTAACAGCGCCCAGTCAGACCCTCACTACACAGCACCTGTTCACAGTCCTCAAATCTATCTGGGTGACCAGGATACCGCCTCTCCTGTCTCCTACATGTCACCTTTCTGTTCTCCTCAGACAGAGAGAGGAGTCTGTTTACTGTGTTTGGGTCCAGTGTGAGATCACAGGCATCTGATGGATGAAACCAGACACAATATTAGGAGTCATCATCATTCACATTAGAATGTTAACTCACTTTTCACTAATTACACATACATTTAATGTAGATGTGTCTAGGTATCAACAGGAGAAGTTAAGGTAATTTGAGACTTGTTGAATGATCATATGTTATACTGTATGGTAATGTAAAAAAACACTTATTGACAAAAATGACACACATACACTCACACCCTGAACACACACACATATGTAACACGAACATGCCACTCACCTACACAGACACACACATTGTCAAAGCAACTCTTTCTAAACATTGGTGTCCCTGATTTCTGCTTCTGTAGAACTACAGATTATATTTAGTATGACCAAGTAAGTAATGATGGTGGTCTTTGACTTTGACTTAACTTGAATTTAAGACTTTTTCTTAATCATATTCTTCACAGCAGTTAACACTCACATTTTCTAAGGCCAGGTTTCATTGCGTTCTCTCCACCATGTTCCACACTGTAGTGGTAAGCAGAAGAACAGACAGTCATTGAGGGTTACACACAACACACACAGTCAGCATATAATTTGGTAAGAATGTTTGTCTTAACAGGCCTGATATCAAATATGCCTGATATGAACATTGACATAAACCCTCTACATACTTGAGTTTCTCCAGTCTGCAGTGTGGATCCTCCAGTCCAGCAGAGAGCAGTCTGACTCCTGAGTCTCCTGGGTGATTGTAGCTCAGGTCCAGCTCTCTCAGATGTGAGGGGTTTGACCTCAGAGCTGAGACCAGAGAAGCACAGCCTTCCTCTGTGACTAGACAGCCTGACAGCCTGCAAAGAGATCATCATCATTTCACAAACACACTGTTAACTGACCAGACCATTTAAAAAGAAGTATCAGTCAAAAGACAGACAGTGAGGTATCATATTTAGATTGTATTGAGTATTCAGTCCACACCAAACAAAATCAAATCAAAATCAAATCCAACTTTATTTGTCACATGCGCCGAATACAACAAGTGTAGACCTTGCCGTGAAATGCTTACTTACAAGCCCTTAACCAACAGTGTAGACCTCACAGTGAAAAGCTTACTTACAAGCCCTTAACCAACAGTGTAGATCTCACAGTGAAAAGCTTACTTACAAGCCCTTAACCAACAGTGTAGACCTCACAGTGAAAAGCTTACTTACAAGCCCTTAACCAACAGTGTAGACCTCACAGTGAAAAGCTTACTTACAAGCCCTTAACCAACAGTGTAGACCTCACAGTGAAAAGCTTACTTACAAGCCCTTAACCAACAGTGTAGACCTCACAGTGAAAAGCTTACTTACAAGCCCTTAACCAACAGTGTAGACCTCACAGTGAAAAGCTTACTTACAAGCCCTTAACCAACAGTGTAGACCTCACAGTGAAAAGCTTACTTACAAGCCCTTAACCAACAGTGTAGACCTCACAGTGAAAAGCGTACTTACAAGCCCTTAACCAACAGTGTAGACCTCACAGTGAAATGCTTACTTACAAGCCCTTAACCAACAGTGCAGTTCAAGAAGAGTTAAGAACATATTTACCAAATAAACTAAAGTAAAAAACAAAATAAAAATAATAAAAAGTAACACAATAACATAACAATAATGATGTTATATACAGGGGGTAGCAGTACTGAGTCAGAGTGCGGGGTTACAGGTTAGTTGAAGTAATGTTTACATGTAGGGAGGGGTGAAGTGACTATGCAAAGATATTTAACAGCAAGTATCAGCAGTGTACAACCAAATGGATGGGGAGAGTGGGCGTCTATGTAATGGTCCGGTGGCCAATTGATTAATTGTTCAACAGTCTTATGCTTGGGGGTAGAAGCTATTAAGGAGCCTTTTGGTCCCAGACTACGGTACCACTTGCCGTGCGGTAGCAGAGAAAACAGTCTATGATGAGGGTGACTTGAGTCTCTGACAATTTTAGGGGCTTTCCTCTGACACCGCCTATTATATAGGTCCTGGGTGGCAGGAAGCTTGGCCCCAGTGATGTACTGGGCCATACGCACTACCCTCTGTAGAGCCTTGTGGTCAGATGCCGAGCAGTTGCCATAGCAGGCGGTGATGCAACCGGTAAGGATGCTCTTGATGATGCAACTGTAGATGTTTTTGAGGATAGGGGGACCCATGCCAAATCTTTTTAGTCTCCTGAGGGGGAAAGTTTGGTAATTTGGTAAAACTGATTTAATTTTGCCTGCATTAAAGTTGAGCAATACCTCGAGACTTCTTTAATATTAGACATCACGCACCAGTTGTTATTGACGGAAAGACACACACCCCCACCCCTCGTCTTACCAGACGTAGCTTCTCTGTTCTGCCGGTGCATTAAAAATCCCACCAGCTCGATATTATCCGTGTCGTCGTTCAGCTACGACTCGGTGAAACATTAGATATTACAGTTCTTAATGTCCTGTCGGTAGGATAATCGTAATCGTGGTTCATCAATTTTATTTTCCAATGATTGCATGCTAGCAAGTAGAATGGATGGCAGTGGGAGTTTAATCGCTCGCCTACGGATTCTCAGAAGGCAGCTCAATTTGCGTCCTCTTTTCCTCCATCTTTTCTTCATGCAAATTATGGGGATTTGGGCCTGTTCCCGGGAGAGCAGTATATCCTACTCGTTAATGGAAAAAGCTTCCTCCAGTAGTGAGGAATCGCAGTTCTTATGTCCAGAAGTTATTTTTCGGTCATAAGAGACGGTAGCAGCAACATTATGTACAAAATAAGTAAAATAATATATGTGACAAACAATGCTAAAAAACTAACAAAATAACACAATTGATTAGGAAGTAAGACGTCAGCCATCCTCTTCGGCGCCATCTTAGGACAGTGAAGCTAACATTTAAATGTGGTTCTAAACTATATCATTTTCAATTTTAGATAAAATGTTTCATATAAGGTAACAGTATATAATGTCACCTTTTATTTGAGGGTATTTTCATACACATCCATTTCACCATTTAGAAAAATAAACACACTTTATGTATCTAGTCCCCCTATTTGAAAAAGTCAAAGTATTCTGACCAATTCACGTATTGTGTATTAAAATTGTCTTAAAGGTTTAGTGCAATGAATACATCAAGCTTGTGAGTTCCATGATTAAGAAAAATCATGAATGAATCATTAATAATAACGAGTGAGATGCTACAACAAAACATTCTAACCTCTCACCATTAACCTCTAATTAAAGGTTACATTCTGTACTGTCTGTCACCTAATATGAAACATTTGATCTCAATCCAAAATGCTGGAGCATAGCTCCAAATTTAAAACTGTAAACTTCACTGTCCAAACACATATGATGTGGACTATGTGTACCTGGTAAACACGTGGATCTGGTGAACAGTTATCACTTGTTGACCAACTACAGTGTCGTGTCTTTGGCTATGCCGGATTGTGATATGACATGCTATTTTATAAAATCCTTTCTTTGTAATGAATATTACCTGATTAAGCTAATCATGTAAATGTAATTAACTAGAAAGTCGGGGCACCACAAAATAATATTTATAAAGCAGTTATCTTCCGAATAAACTCTTAAAGACCAAGTCATATTTTACATCAATAGCAGTCAATATTAATCGTCACCTTAATTCAGTCTCATCTGAAAGTTTTGAATTCTTGGTTATCTTCACAAACCCTGGCTAACAAGTTGAATCAGCAATACAAAATTGGGTTTAATTATTTATTTACTAAATACCTAAGTAATCACACAGAATTACACATACACAGAATGAATCATACCTTGATTACAAATTATGTCATAAAGGAAAATGTCCCTTGCGGACAAAACAGATATGACAGCTGGTTACACAAAAGAAAAGGGGCTGGGTTCGAGTGAAAGAACAGGAAGATTGAGGAATAAAGGGCGAAGCGATGTCTCTATTGTAAATATGGTATCTCATGCATTCTAAATTACCGCCCATTTGGAAAAGGAAAATGCAATAAATATTTACTCTGAGCTGCGCTTCGGTAGGTTGGTGGTAGATGGAAGGCCGTGTTGCCCAACCGAGTTCTATTGAAGAATGTCTCTGCTGGTAAATTGGATATGTTGTAGTAATGTCGTTGTGTGGTAGACGGGATACTCTGTCTGTTCTTTCCTAGCCCACTTTTGCAGCTGCTGTTGCTAACTCAACGGCTAGGAGGTATCACTTCTGTAGTGAATAAGAGTTCATACCATACGCAACCAAATCTCACGCTCAGGTTGGCTTCATTCTGTAGTTATTATCTGAACCATTCTGACATCGGATCGTCATCCTAATGTACCCGGAACAGCTATTATCTGAACCATTCTGACATCAGACCATCATCCTAATGTACCCAGAACAGTTATTATCTGAACCCTTCTGACATCGGATCTTCATCCTAATGTACCCAGAACAGTTATTATCTGAACCATTCTGACATCGGATCTTCATCCTAATGTACCCGGAACAGGAGGTTACATTTTCGTCAAGACTTTATATAGTGGAGGGAGAAGGGTGTGTTTTCATAGTACAGCCCATGTCTCTTCACAGGGTCACTGATTGAGCAGAGCCCTAACCTTATGAAAGCCCAAATCTCTCATTTGGAAGCTAAAATTACATTTAATCTTTTCACCAATAATGTTATATTCAAACATTTAAATTGAACAACAATTCCATGTGAATCCGATAACTACAATGCTCAGACTAGAGTTTATGTCATCCTATCATTGATGAGAATATCTCAGATGACAACCGAACTGACATCATATTCATTAATTACCCACGCATATGTTCAACTGGTCGGATTACCAGAATATGGTTCATTTCCTCCCACCTTCTGATGTTCCCAGAAACTCTATGTTAACCAAGGGGTTTTTAAATGTTACATCAGTAGGGTAGAGAGAGGAAAAGGGGGGGAAGAGGTATTTATGACAGTCATAAACCTACCCCCAGGCCAACGTCATGACAACAGGAATACTGACCTCAGAGTCTCCAGTTTACAGTGGGGATTCCCCAGTCCATCAGAGAGCAGCTTCACTCCTGAATCCTTCAGGTCATTGTTACTCAGGTCCAGCTCTCTCAGGTGTGAGGGGTTTGACCTCAGAGCAGAGACCAGAGAAGCACAGCCTTTGTCCGTGACTCCACAGCCTGACAGCCTGACAAAGAGATCATCATGATTTCACAAACACACTGTTCATTTAACACCAGGATTGTAGAAGGACAACTGCAGATGCATTTGGCTCATTCTCTCAAACAACATATACAGTAGATTAATCTTCCGTCTCCTACAATTGTATGGTTATTTTATTATATTAATGTGAACAGCAATGTACTGATTCAATATGTTATTCAATAATGCATATTTTTCTCTAAACTGAATATTTCTTCCTGATGATTAGTTCTTATATATCATTGTATTTACTCACAGAGCAGCTCTGGAGGCGTTGACCACTGGCAGCAGCCTCAGAAGACCTTCCTCTGATCTGGAGTATTTCTTCAGGTCAAACACATCCAGCTCCTTTTCTGAAGACAGCAACACAAAGACCAGAGCTGACCACTGTGAAGGTGAGAGTTTGGCTTCTGAGAGACTTCCTGAGCTCAGGTAGCTTTGGATCTCCTCCACTAAAGAATGGTCATTCAGTTCATTCAGACAGTGGAACAGATTGATGCACCTCTCTGGAGAGGGATTCTCCCTGATCTTCTCCTTGATGTACTTGACTGTTTTTTCATGGCTCTGTGAGCTGCTTCTTGTCTTTGTCAGTAGACCTCGTAAGTGCTTCTGATTGGACTCCAGTGAGAGGCCCAGAAGGAAGCGGAGGAAAAGGTCCAGGTTTCCCGTCTCACTTTGTAAGGCTTCATCCACAGCACTCTTGTAGACGGTGACTTTAATTTTCTGTCTGATCCTCACATAAAAGTTCCTGGACGTTGATTGAGGTTCGGCCATTAGATTCTCATTGTTGTTGATGAATGAGAGGAACACATATACAGCAGCCAGAAACTCCTGAATGCTCAGATGCACGAAGCAGTACACCTTGTCCTGGTACAGCCCACATTCCTCTTTAAAGAGCTGTGTGCACAATCCTGAGTACACTGAGGCTTCATTGACATCAATGCCAGCCTCTTTCAGGTCTTCTTCATAGAAAATCAGATTGCCATTCACAAGCTGTTGAAAAGCCAGTTTTCCCAGTGACAGAATGCTCTCTTTATTCCAGTGTGGACCTTCTTTCCCAAGATACTTTTCGTTCTTCTTTATTGTATGAAACACCACAAGGTGTGTGTACATCTCAGTCAGAGTCTTGGGCATCTCTTCTCTCTTATGTTTCAGTATGTGTTCAAGCACTTTTGCAGATATCCAACAGAAGACTGGAATGTGGCACATGATGTGGAGGCTCCTTGATGTCTTTATGTGTGAGATGATTCTGCTGGCCAGGTCCTCATCACTGAATCTCTTCCTGAAGTACTCCTCCTTCTGTGGGTCATTGAACCCTCGTACCTCTGTCACCTGGTCAACACACTCTGAAGGAATCTTATTGGCTGCTGCAGGTCGGGTAGTTATCCAGAGGAGAGCAGAGGGAAGCAGATTTCCCTTGATGAGATTTGTCAGCAGAACATCCACTGAGGTTGACTTTGTGACGTCACAACAGATCTTGTTGTTCTGGAAGTCTAGGGGCAGTCGGCACTCATCCAGACCATCAAAGATGAACAGAACTTTGTACTTGTCGTATTTGGAGATCCTTGATTCTTTGGTTTCCATTGAGAAGTGGTTGAGAAGTTCAATCAAAGTGTGTTTTTTCTCTTTCATCAAATTCAGCTCCCGAAAAGGGAATGAAAATACAAATTGGACATCCTGATTTGCTTTTCCTTCAGCCCAGTCCAGAATGAACTTCTGCACAGAGACTGTTTTTCCAATGCCAGCGACTCCCTTTGTCAACACAGTTCTGATAAGTTTGTCTTGTCCAGTTAAGGGTTTGAAGATGTCATTACATTTGATTGCAGTCTCTGGTCTTGCTTGTTTCCTGGTTGTTGTCTCAATCTGTCTCAGCTCATGTTCATTATTGACCTCTCCTGTTCCACCCTCTGTGATGTAGAGCTCTGTGTAGATCTTATTGAGAAGTGTTGGGTTTCCTTGTTTAGCGATCCCCTCAAATACACACTGAAATTTCTCCTTTAGATGAGATTTGAGTTCACGTTGGCAAATCACAGCAAGCTCATCTGAATGAAGAAATAACACAGAGGATATTAATATTACATCTGATTGAATGCCTACAGTATTGTAGGACTGTGTTATAATGTTTACATTGTAATAATGTATTCTCTTACTGTAAGTGTCTGTATAAATGTGTAAGGTTTTCATTATACATTACACACTGGTGTGACTGATTATATTATTATTGGTATTATTGATGGTATTATTAATTCTCTCTTGTCTAAATGAATCACCACAACACATCCCTGCTGGTACTGTACTTGATGAGGTCACTAGGTGTTGTGTTAAGTCTGGTACAATGTCATTGAGTTACACGGCTACTTTAGCTGTACTTTAGCTACAGCTTTTAAATGTTTGTTGTAAAACAGCATTCATCATGAGGCAGACAGCTCTTACTTTTCTCCAGTGTGTCAGCAAGCTCCTTCTGGTTCATTTTCCTCAGGATGTGCAGTGTGATCTTCAGAGCCCCCTCTCTGGCACTGCTCTCCTGCTTCTCATCTTCAGCATCCACTTCCTTATCCTTCTTCTGACTCTCAAAGCCTTGTGGGAGTTCTGGACTAAGAATCCTCTTGAACCTATTCAGCTCGTTGTTCACAAATGTCATAAAATTCTCTTCAAGCAACTGAAATAAATTAAGTAAATAATTTAAGCAAGAGAAGAAATACTTTCTCATGAACACATTAATGAATGATTGACAGATCAACTTTACTTGAGGTAAACAAAAACAAATGTACATAACAGGACCACATACACTGAATATGGAGGCCAGGTCTGTTTGATGACTCTGGGAAGACTGACCACTGAGAATCTCTGACTCTGATCTCTCCTGTTGGTTTCTGTGGACAAACATCCAAGGAGTGCACACACACACACACACACACACACATACACACACACACACACACACACACACACACACACAGGGAGGGAATGTTGTGTTTGTTTAATATTGTTTCAGGACTTTGAAAATGGAAAAAAGGATTAGCCTATGGATTATTAAAACAACAAACATAAATTGAAAAATGGGAGAAATAACTAGAGACAGTGTTGTTTAACACCATGACCTCTTACCTTTGTCCAGTAGAAAAGTCTCCCTCTCTAAACATTATAGGTACACCCATAGACCGGTCACTCTTCATGGACAGACCGCTGGGTACAGGGGAGGCTGGTCTCTCCTGATTGATTGGTCTTCAACACAACAGAGACAAACATTCCATCTCTCATCTACTCTGAGCTCAGATGGGGAATCATACTGTAAGAAGAGTTTCATTCCAAAACGCTATATATCTGTTTTCAGAAATGTTGGTACATTGGCTTTGATAGGACTCTGAACAACAGTGTCCTGATGAGAGAGCACATGTTCTATTCCAGGTGAAATTGTGCATCATTAGCTCATTGTCATGGATTTATCCAAATAAATGTCACTAGAAAACAGCTAAAACAAATGGAACTGCAGCTACTTTGCTGTTATTCTGGCTGCACTCTTTGACGTGACTGTAAGTTATCTGTAGTTGTCTAGCTAGCAAGGGATAAGAACGTTACCACCCAGTTTGGCAATGGATCATTTAGAACGAACGACTGGCTCTCATCCATAGATACAGAACAAAAAGACTTAACGACTGGGTCTCATCCATACATACAGAACAAAAAGAGACTTAACGACTGGCTCTCATCCATAGATACAGAACAAAAAGACTTAACGACTGGGTCTCATCCATAGATACAGAACAAAAAGACTTAACGACTGGCTCTCATCCATAGATACAGAACAAAAAGACTTAACTACTGGGTCTCATCCATAGATAAAGAACAAAAAGACTTAACGACTGGGTCTCATCCATAGATACAGAACAAAAAGACTTAACGACTGGGTCTCATCCATAGATACAGAACAAAAAGACTTAACTACTGGGTCTCATCCATAGATACAGAACAAAAAGACTTAACGACTGGGTCTCATCCATAGATACAGAACAAAAAGACTTAACGACTGGCTCTCATCCATAGATACAGAACAAAAAGACTTAACGACTGGGTCTCATCCATACATACAGAACAAAAAGACTTAACGACTGGGTCGCGTCTCTGACAACCGAACCGATAGAAAGTAACCATGAGCAATCATTTCTGATGAAAACAAATGTGATTGGGATACAGCATTTTGGAAATAAACTCTTCATATGAACAAACTTGTCATCTCACCTTTTAGCTGTGGTGTCATGTTCCCCAGAGAGTCTCATTTTAGAGGCAGGATCCCCCTCCTCTCTCTCCCCAGAGAGACTCATTTTAGACCTCTGACAACTAAACAGAGATCCAGCATGTTGGTTGTGGTTAACGTAGTGGCAACTAATTCTTGAATGTCAATTGTTCATAATAATTAATTGTTTCTAAGAAATAAAAACATTTACTAACAGACACATTGAAACAGTCAGATGATTTAATGAATTCACATGATTTTGTAGTCTTCTCCATGGTAACTGTCAATAATAATAATAAGTCACTGTTTGTTAAGGTAGTTCTAGACAGTGCAGCAACACAAGGCCGTGTCTCACACTTATTAGTATTCACTAAAAGTAGGCTATTATCTATCAATCTGTTATTTTCTAAACAAATCTGAAAATGTAGACTGAAGGGCTAAAATGGGAATGATTGATCTGAGGGGGAAATAATTTATACATTCAGAAAACAACAAGTAAGATAATTTATGTTATGTAATGTAGGCTAGGTTATAATGTACAGTTACATACACCTTAGCCAAGTACATTTAAGCTCCATTTTAACAGTTGCTGACATTTAATCCTAGTAAAAATTCCCTGTCTTAGGTCAGTTAGGATCACCACTTTATTTTAAGAATGTGAAATGTCAGAATAATAGTATAGGGAATGATTTATTTCAGCTTTTATTTCTTTCATCACATTCCCAGTGGGCATAAGTTTACATACACTCAATTAGTATTCGGTAGCATTGCTTTAAATTGCTTAATTTGGGTCAAACGTTTCGGGTAGTCTTCCACAAGCTTACCACAATAAATTGGGTGAATTTTGGCCCATTCCCCTTGACAGAGCTGGTGTAACTGAATCAGGTTTGTATGGCCTCCTTGCTCGCACACACTTTTTCAGTTCTGCCCACACATTTTCTATAGGATTGAGGTCAGGGCTTTGTGATGGCCACTCCAATATCTTGACTTTGTTGTCCTTAAGCTATTTTGCTACAACTTTGGAAGTATGCTTGGGGTCATTGTCCATTTGGAAGACCCATTTGCGACCAAGCTTTAACTTCCTGACTGATGTCTTGAGATGTTGCTTCAATATATCCACATATTTTTCCATCCTCATGTTGCCATCTATTTTGTGAAGTGCACCAGTCCCTCCTGCAGCAAAGCACCCCCACAACATGATGCTGCCACCCCCGTGCTTCATGGTTTGGATGGTGTTCTTTGGCTTGCAAGCCTCCCCCTTTTTCCTCCAAACATAACGATGGTCATTATGGCCAAACAGTTCTATTTTTGTGTCATCAGTCCAGAGGACATTTCTCCAAAAAGTACGATCTTTGTCCCCAGACTACAGTTTGTCCCCTACAAACTGTAGTCTGGCTTTTTTATGACGGTTTTGGAGCAGTAGCTTCTTTCTTGCTGAGCGGCCTTTCAGGTTATGTCAATATAGGACTCGTTTTACTGTGGATATAGATACTTGTTTCCTCCAGCATCTTCACAAGGTCCTTTGCTGTTGTTCTGGGATTGATTTGCACTTTTCGCAAAATAGTACGTTAATCTATAGGAACGTCCCCTTCCTGAGTGGAATGGCGGCTGCATGGTCCCAGGGTGTTTATATATGCGTACTATTGTTTGTACAGATGAACGTGGTACCTTCAGGCGTTTGGAAATTTCTCCCAAGGATGAACCAGACTTGTGGCGGTCTACAAATATTTTTCAGAGGTTTTGGCTGATTTCTTTTGATTTTCCCATGATGTCAAGCAAAGAGGCACTGAGTTTGAAGGTAGTCCTTGAAATACATCCACAGATACACCTCCAATTGACTCAAATAATGTAAATTAGCCTACCAGAAGCTTCTAAAGCCATGACATAAGTTTTGGGAATTTTCCAAGCTGTTTAAAGGCACAGTCAACTTAGTGTATGTAAACTTCTGACCCACTGGAATTGTGATACAGTTTATTATAAGTGAAATAATCTGTCTGTAAACAATTGTTGGAAAAATGACTTGTCATGCACAAAGTAGATGTCCTAACCGACTTGCCAAAACTATAGTTTGTTAACAAGAAATATGTGGAGTGGTTGAAAAACTAGTTTTAATGGCTCCAACCTAAGTGTGTGTAAACTTCTGACTTCAACTGTATAATAGTGGTTTGTTAGTGATAGTTCGTATAACAATATAGGCCTTCCAGTGTCAGGACAGAGCAGGTAGACTAGACCTGATATTTTTCACATTTCCAACGAGACCATCAGGTTGGTCAGCATGATAAGAGATCATATATCAAACCTGCTCTGACTATTGAAAGTCTGACAACGACCTAACTTTATAATATAATATAGTTCTATGTAGCCTAGACTTACCCGTCTGCTCGTCTTTCCATCAAATCAACACATTTATCCGACTTCTAATGTTGCAGAGAAATGTGTCCCACAGTTTCAACAGCCATTTTGTGTTAGGTCCCAAACGTACTTTTAATTGAATATGAGGAAACTGGTGCGGCCGCCTGTTTCCTTGCAGAGGAAGCGACCTCTCATAGGGAACTCATTCAACCAGCCTCAACAACAGTAAATAAAACCTGTCAAATGGCCCAAAGAGAATCCTGTCCTCCTAATAAAGCCATGTGCATTAAAGACAGATATACTGCTACACATGTAGGATCTTCATCTCAGTCAGTTTGCTGCAGCAGGAAAATAATCCTGAAGCAACAGGACATTTGAATTATTATGTGGATTATAATTAATGGACATTTTTCAAAAGTGGAAATGACAAACTTCAGAAGCCTTTTTAACCTTCAAATATCAAATCGAATTGTATTTGTCACATGCTGAATACAACAGGTGTAGTAGACCTTACAGTGAAATGCTGAATACAACAGGTGTAGTAGACCTTACAGTGAAATGCTGAATACAACAGGTGTAGTAGACCTTACAGTGAAATGCTGAATACAACAGGTGTAGTAGACCTTACAGTGAAATGCTGAATACAACAGGTGTAGGTAGACCTTACAGTGAAATGCTGAATACAACAGGTGTAGTAGACCTTACAGTGAAATGCTGAATACAACAGGTGTAGGTAGACCTTACAGTGAAATGCTGAATACAACAGGTGTAGGTAAACCTTACAGTGAAATGCTGAATACAACAGGTGTAGTAGACCTTACAGTGAAATGCTGAATACAACAGGTGTAGGTAGACCTTACAGTGAAATGCTGAATACAACAGGTGTAGTAGACCTTACAGTGAAATGCTGAATACAACAGGTGTAGTAGACCTTACAGTGAAATGCTGAATACAACAGGTGTAGTAGACCTTACAGTGAAATGCTGAATACAACAGGTGTAGGTAGACCTTACAGTGAAATGCTGAATACAACAGGTGTAGGTAAACCTTACAGTGAAATGCTGAATACAACAGGTGTAGTAGACCTTACAGTGAAATGCTGAATACAACAGGTGTAGTAGACCTTACAGTGAAATGCTGAATACAACAGGTGTAGGTAAACCTTACAGTGAAATGCTGAATACAACAGGTGTAGTAGACCTCACAGTGAAATGCTGAATACAACAGGTGTAGTAGACCTTACAGTGAAATGCTGAATACAACAGGTGTAGTAGACCTTACAGTGAAATGCTTACTTACAAGCCCCTAACAAACACTGCAGTTTTAAGAAAATAAAAACAAATTATTAAAGAGCAGCAGTAAACAACAATAGCAGGGCTTTAAACAGGGGGTACTGGTTCAGAGTCAATGTGGAGGCTATATACAGGGGGTACTGGTTCAGAGTCAATGTGGAGGCTATATACAGGGGGTACTGGTTCAGAGTCAATGTGGAGGCTATATACAGGGGGTACTGGTTCAGAGTCAATGTGGAGGCTATATACAGGGGGTACTGGTTCAGAGTCAATGTGGAGGCTATATACAGGGGGTACTGGTTCATAGTCAATGTGGAGGCTATATACAGGGGGTACCGGTACAGAGTCAATGTGGAGGCTATATACAGGGGGTACCGGTACAGAGTCAATGTGGAGGCTATATACAGGGGGTACTGGTACAGAGTCAATGTGGAGGCTATATACAGGGGGTACTGGTACAGAGTCAATTTGGAGGCTATATACAGGGGGTACCGGTACAGAGTCAATGCGGAGGCTATATACAGGGGGTACCGGTATAGAGTCAATGTGGAGGCTATATACAGGGGGTACCAGTACAGAGTCAATGTGGAGGCTATATACAGGTGGTGCTGGTTCTGAGTCAATGTGGAGGCTATATACAGGGGGTACCAGTTCAGAGTCAATGTGGAGGCTATATACAGGGGGTACCAGTTCAGAGTCAATGTGGAGGCTATATACAGGGGGTACCAGTTCAGAGTCAATGTGGAGGCTATATACAGGGGGTACCAGTTCAGAGTCAATGTGGAGGCTATATACAGGGGGTACTGGTTCAGAGTCAATGTGGAGGCTATATACAGGGGGTACTGGTTCAGAGTCAATGTGGAGGCTATATACAGGGGGTACCGGTACAGGGTCGATGTGGAGGCTATATACAGGGGGTACTGGTTCAGAGTCAATGTGGAGGCTATATACAGAGGGTACTGGTTCAGAGTCAATGTGGAGGCTATATACAGGGGGTACTGGTTCAGAGTCAATGTGGAGGCTATATACAGGGGGTACTGGTTCAGAGTCAATGTGGAGGCTATATACAGGGGGTACCGGTACAGGGTCGATGTGGAGGCTATATACAGGGGGTACTGGTTCAGAGTCAATGTGGAGGCTATATACAGGGGGTACTGGTACAGAGTCAATGTGGAGGATAAATACAGGAGGTACCAGTTCAGAGTCAATGTGGAGGCTATATACAGGGGGTACCGGTTCAGAGTCAATGTGGAGGCTATATACAGGGGCTACCAGTTCAGAGTCAATGTGGAGGCTATATACAGGGGGTACCAGTTCAGAGTCAATGTGGAGGCTATATACAGGGGGTACCAGTTCAGAGTCAATGTGGAGGCTATATACAGGGGTACCGGTTCAGAGTCAATGTGGAGGCTATATACAGGGGGTACCGGTTCAGAGTCAATGTGGAGGCTATATACAGGGGGTACCAGTTCAGAGTCAATGTGGAGGCTATATACAGGGGGTACCGGTTCAGAGTCAATATACAGGGGGTACCGGTTCAGAGTCAATGTGGAGGCTATATACAGGGGGTACCGGTTCAGAGTCAATGTGGAGGCTATATACAGGTGGTACCGGTACAGAGTCAATGTGGAGGCTATATACAGGGGGTACCAGTTCAGAGTCAATGTGGAGGCTATATACAGGGGGTACCGGTTCAGAGTCAATGTGGAAGCTATATACAGGGGGTACCGGTTCAGAGTCAATGTGTGGTGGCACCGGTGTCTAGGTAATTGAGGTAATTATGTACATGCAGGTAGGGTTATTAAATTGGCTATGCATAGATTTTAACAGGGAGTTGTAGCAGCATATTGGGGGGGGGGGTGAAAATAGTCTGGGTAGCCATTTGATTAGCTGTTCAGGAGTCTTATGGCTTGGGGGTAGAAGCTGTTGAGAAGCCTCTTGGACCTTAACTTGGCGCTCCGGTACTGCTTGCCGTGCGGAAGCAGAGAGAACAGTCTATGACTAGGGTGGCTGGAGTCTTTGACAATTTTTAGGGCCTTCTTCTGACACTGCATGGTATAGAGGTCCTGATGTAAAACCTTTTGAGGATCTGAGGACCCATGCCAAATCTTTTCAGTGTCCTGAGGGGGAATAGGTTTTTAGCCTAGACTTGGCTAAAAACGACTGTCTTGGTGTTCTTGGACCATGTTAGTTTGTTGGTGATGTGGACGCCAAGGAACTTAAAGCTCTCAACCTGCTCCACTACAGCCCCATCGATGAGAATGGTGGCGTGCTCGGCCCTCCTTTTCCTGTAGTCCACAATCATCTCCTTTGTCTTGATCACGTTGCGGGAGAGGTTGTTGTCCTTGCACCACACTGCCAGGTCTCTGACCTCCTCCCTATAGGCTGTCTCATCATTGTCGGTGATCAGGTCTACCACTGTTGTGTCATCAGCTGTGTTATTTGCCTCGAAGCGAGCATAGAAGTTATCTGGTAGGCTCGTGTCACTGGGCAGCTCTCGGCTGTGCTTCCCTTTGTAGTCTGTAATAGTTTGCAAGCCCTGCCACATCCGACGAGCAGGGCGATTTGATCTTAGTCCTGTATTGACGCTTTGCCTGTTTGATTGTTCGTCGGATATCCCTCATAACGGAATTGCTTCTAAGTTTCCAGGTTACAGTACCGCTCCTTGAAAGTGGCAGCTCTACCCTTTAGCCCAACAATGTTGAGTTATCCTGCAACAGTTAGATTAAATTAAGATCATATATCTGTACAGAGCTTGTCATTATCTAAACCAGGGCAATTGGAGTTTTTGGCAGTGACTTTGCATCTGTCAGCTGCTGTAAACCTATGTGATTGGATGTTATAGACACCCCATCTAAACAGTTACTTTCCCTGTGCTGTGGCCCTCTCCAACCAGCCATCTGGCCCATAGAGACTAAAGGACTATACTGTGGCCCTCTCCAACCAGCCATCTGGCCCATAGAGACTAAAGGACTGTGCTGTGGCCCTCTCCAACAGCCATCTGGCCCATAGAGACTAAAGGACTATGCTGTGGCCCTCTCCAACCAGCCATCTGGCCCATAGAGACTAAAGGACTGTGCTGTGGCCCTCTCCAACCAGCCATCTGGTCCATAGAGACTAAAGGACTATACTGTGGCCCTCTCCAACCAGCCATCTGGCCCATAGAGACTAAAGGACTATACTGTGGCCCTCTCCAACCAGCCATCTGGCCCATAGAGACTAAAGGACTATACTGTGGCCCTCTCCAACCAGCCATCTGGCCCATAGAGACTAAAGGACTATACTGTGGCCCTCTCCAACCAACAATCTAGTGTTCATACCCAAGCAGGCTGGCCGTTTGTATTATTGGTTCGGTTGCCAGACAAGCGACCCAGTAGTTAAGTCTTTCGTTCTGTAACTATGGACGCGACCTAGTAGTTAAGTCTTTCGTTCTGTATCTATGGACGCGACCTAGTCGTTCAGTCTTTCGTTCTGTATCTATGGACAGTCGTTCGTTCTCAATGTTCCAGTTGTTCGTTCTCAATGTTCCATTGCCATACGTTCTTATCTCTTGCCCTTTCTAGCTAGACAACTACAGATAACTTACAGTCACGTCAAAGAGTGCAGCCAGAATAACAGCAAAGTAGCAGCATTTGCATTTGTTTAAGCTGTTTTCTAGTGACATTTATTCAGATACATCCATGCAATATTTCACCTGGCAAAGTCAATGTGCTCTGTTGTCAGGACACTGTTGTTCAGAGGAGCCAACAACACAGCCAACACAATCACTTCAAACAGAAGCTGGAAAGACTTTCTTTGTATTCATGACTTCGACCGGCTGAGAAAAGCTTCCTGCCAATCTGTCTCATCCCAATTCATGACACGTTCATTACTTTGCGACAACTGGAGATGGAATTTGAATATTGAAACAATGTTGCCGGAGAGACAGACAGCAAGGTTTATACAAAAAGAAAAGACACATCAGATAATGTCTAGATGCTTTATACAGTGGACATCAAATGTATAAATCGCCTGGCTGGGCTGATGAGATAGTGGATTGCGCAGTCAAATGGAACAGAGAATATAGGGATTTTAATGTAATATATTTAGCCGGTGGTAATTTGTGGAATAGACACAGGCTGGAATACGGTTTTAACCAGTCATCAATCAGGATTAGACCCACCCGTTGTCTAAATGTGTATATCCACTGCTCATTCTCTTATAGCTCAATGCTCACTAGCTATTTGTGTATAATGTTGTCCGTAAACTGTTGTGTAAACCCCTCCCTCTGTATTCTGTCTCTAAATGTTGCCTATCACTAGCAGCACCATATCACCAAGTCAAATTCGGAGTACAGATCTAAGATCTTAATTTGATCACCCCCCCCCCACTACAGAATAACTTTCATGCAATGCAGGAAATATATTTGAGGTTTAAAAAGGCTATATATCAATATATCAACCACCACAAAAATGTACATTAATTATAAGCCACATAATAATTCACATTTCCTGATGCTGCAGGAATATTTTCTCAAATGGATTTTCTACATATGTATGTTTACATGTACTAGGTGAATAAAGGTGATTGTGATTCTACAAAGGTTGCGTCTCTAGATCACCTTTGTTGCTCTGGGGAAATAATGACATGGTTGCCATGGTGATTTAAACTAGGAGTGGTTATCTCCCAACTCTGAGGACATGTCAGTTGTTACATTTCAGCCAATTAATGAAGGCAGCTAGAAGGCTGAACCCAGAAGACAACTCTAAATCAACACTGATATTATCCTAAAATCCTTTACTCATATTCTAGTGTTGCTTTATTCAACGGGTGTCAGAAAGCCTATGATATCAATAGAGTAGCAAACAGCAGGGGACGGAAGCGAACCCAGGTCGATGGTGGGAAAGGCATCGCATCAATAGGGTTAACCCACATGGTGGGAATTGTAATGTGGCTCACTCTGCCCCTCCGAACAGGAAGACACCTACTCAGCCCCCTCACACGTCCAGGCCGTGCGTTCTGATGACCTTACAGACACGATTCCATTCTGACACCAATGTAGCGAACAGCAGGGCAGGGAATCAAACCCGTGTTGATCGTGTGAAAGGCAATCACCATATGCATTCATTCATTGGCCCCAACAGGGTTACTTGGTTGGTATTGTGACCATCGTTCCCTCTAAGCTGAGCCCGTGCGCAGGCTCGCAGCCCCAGAGGAAATATCAGAGTGCGCAGAAAAACACGAGATTGAACTTCGCTGAACTTTCTAGAGTTTTCACCGTTAGTTATCACCATCAACGGTTCCCTTCACTGTGGGAATTGTGATCGTATCAGTGCAATATTAGCCACATACAGTACCAGTCAAATGTTTGAACACACCTACTCATTCAAGGGTTGTTCTTTATTTGTACAATTTCCTACATTGTAGAATAATAGTGAAGACATCAAAACCATGAAATAACACATATGGAATCATGTAGTACCCAAAAGAGTGTTAAACAAATGAAAATATATTTTATATTTGAGATTCTTCAAAGTAGCCGCCCTTTGCCTTGATGACAGCTTTGCACACTCTTGGCAGTGTCGTATTTTGAAACATGCTTGAATAAACTAAGCAGCCAATGGGCAGAGGGTCGCATAATGTGTCTGATTCTCTGTAATAATGGTGTGGGAATAATGATGCGTTTTATTTAGTAAAGTGTCTTCTTGCATCAAACACAACAACATTTTCAGTCACCTCCTTGTGTGAAGGACAAGTAGATCAACAGGTTCATGTGAAGCTCTGCATGGTTTTTCTCATGGAATGAAGACTTACATTGAACACCACACATTGGCTGCTACTGCAGACTGAATGATAGAACATCTATTTCCATGTTAAATGTCATTGGATGCCTTTTTTTACATTGTTTTTGATGGTAGGCCACTCTGGTAGGCCACTCTGGTAGGCCACTCTGGTAGGCCACTCTGGTAGGCCACTCTGGTAGGCCACTCTGGTAGGCCACTCTGGTAGGCCACTCTGGTAGGCCACTCTGGTAGGCCACTCTGGTAGGCCTACGTTGTGATCAAATAGCCTTCTTGGTCTCTGTTAAAACTGTAACTGAGGCAGGCACAGCCTCAGTGTTCACAGTAAACACACGTTGGAAGTTGTATAGATCACTACACTGTAGTAGAACTATGATACAATTACATTTATCATACATTAATCAAATGTAGAATTAGGATGAATGAATATTGATATATTCACAGGAGGTTGGTGGCACCTTAATTGGGGAGGACGGGCTTGTGGTAATGGCTGGAGTTGAATAGGTGGAAAGTCCTCCCCTCAGCAGCCTCCACTGATTGAATTTGACATGCTCACGTCCAGTTAGCGCCATTTTGTATGATTAAACTGTCAAGTCATTATATATTTCCCCTTCTGCTGAGAGCACCTTCCTGATGACTAGCGCTCTGTACACTCCTATGGATGAGGCTTTGAGCTGGAATGTGAAGCTAACTGAAGCTGGCTAACTTTAGAAAACCTGTATATCTAGCTTGCATCATAGTACACCTCTCAGGTTACGTTCAGGTTTCAGCATTAGGCAGGCATCAACAACCGAGTCGTAGGCCACTACCTGGGTCGTATTCATTAGTTTACACCGCAGCCACAAGTTTTGCAACAAAGCAGAAACGATTTGCTCCAAACACCGTAGAATGTGACCTAAACGGTTTAAGTTGCCAAACGTTTTGCTACGGTGAACTCCAATGAATACACACAACCGGTTTTGAGGAAGTGTAAGTTGCTGTTAGTCTTTCCACAATATTTAATTGTCTATCTTTCACACAAAATACCTTCCTGAGTGAAAATAGTTAACAGTAGATTAGAAAGAGAAAATTATTGTTTGTTGTTTGTTGTGTTTTAAGCCTGTTTTGAGAAGACAAGAAGATAGGCCTATGATACAGTAAGAGATCACCCTGGAGAACACAAATGGGCACGGAACCAATCCCTCCCCCATCTAATTTACATCAAATACATTTTAATGAGAGTAGGACTATTATAACACTCTGTCTACCAAAAATATAAACTATATGAATACCCATAACAATGTCATCAACTATATGAATACCCATAACAATGTCATCACCTATATGAATACCCATAACAATATCATCAACTATATGAATACACACAACAATACCATCACCTATATGAATACCCATAACAATATCATAACCTATATGAATAAACATAACAATACCATCACCTATATGAATACACACAACAATATCATCAACTATATTAATACCCATAACAATCGTCTTACCTTACATTTATCTCAACAGAAGCAGTCTGGAATGATCATTCGGTCATCGAAAGATACTTTTGTTTTCTCATCTAATTTACATATCAGGTTCTGCCTGTTCTCTCTCTCTCTCTCTCTCTCTCTCTGTCTCTCTCTCTCTCTCTCTCCCTCTCTCTCTCACAAGGAATGTATGTAAGAGACATGACCAGCATAAAGTACAAGAACAGATCTATGTCAATGTAGACCAGCATAAAGTACAACAACAGATCTATGTCAATGTAGACCAGCATAAAGTACAAGAACAGATCTATGTCAATGTAGACCAGCATAAAGTACAAGAACAGATCTATGTCAATGTAGACCAGCATAAAGTACAACAACAGATCTATGTCAATGTAGACCAGCATAAAGTACAACAACAGATGGATTGCAGTGATGAGCGACATACCCCTACAGGTAACTGCCAAAATAGAGTAAACACAGTGTCTTAACAGGGCGATTTGCCACCATGAGCCGCCAGAACAATGCTCCTTGGTGTAGATACGCCTTGAAATACATTCTACAAGTGTCTGGAACTCTATTGGAGGGATGCGACATCATTCCTCCACAAGAAACTTGGTTTTGTTGATGGTGGTGGAATATACTGCCTCAGGCGCCGCTCCAGGATCTCCCAGTGTTCAATTGGGTTAAATTGGGTTGAAACATTCAAACATGAAAACACAACTACAAAACACCATTAATACAGTTGGGGGTTACTACAATACATCAGTAAAACATGACAACACAACTACAAAACACCATTAATACAGTTGGGGGTTACTACAATACATCAGTAAAACATGACAACACAACTACAAAACACCATTAAATACAGTTGAATGTAGTTAGAACTCAAACTGTTTCCATCAAACATAAAAACAACACAATGTTGGATCAACACATTTACATTTCTAGATACTCTACTTTGCTTTTGCATTATCCATACAGCTGTTTAAGGTCATGCAAAGGCCGATTGCAGTATCAGTATTTTAGGGGTCGTAGGTCAGATCAGTGGTCATGGGTGATATGTTTAAAATATGACTTCATAATAAGATAATACATCAGTGCATCGTCACATTAAAGCCATTTTTATCTTCAGTTTTGCTGTTTGCTAGTTACTGCTCTTTGCCTTTGTAGGTCAGTATGCAAGCAGTCAACACACAACAATCCTTAAGGGAAAAACAGCAGTTTTGGCCTTAGTTAAAAAAAGAGTGGGGATCTAAGCTTTCCATTGTATATTACTTATATACTCTTACAATTACGCCGTGGCATGGTTTTAACAAAGGAAATTAACAGGAGATAATAGAGTCCAGGTGAGTCCAATAATGCTGATGCAAGTGACGAGGGAAGGCAGGTGTGAGTGATGAATGGACGTGATGAATGGACGTGTGATGCAGGGTAATCTGGCGCCCTCAAGCGCCAGGGGAAGGGAAGAGCAGGATCAAACGTGACAATATGTGGACAATTACAAATACCTAGGTGTCTGGTTAGACTGTAAACTCTCCTTCCAGACTCACATTAAGCATCTCCAATCCAACATTAAATCTAGAATCGGCTTCCTATTTCGCAACAAAGCCTCCTTCACTCATTCTGCCAAACAGTCCCTCGTAAAACTGACTATCCTACCGCTCCTTGACTTCGGCAATGTCATTTACAAAATAGCTTCCAACACTCTACTCAGAAAACTGGATGTAGTCTATCACAGTGCCATCCGTTTTGTCACCAAAGCCCCAAATACTACCCACCACTGCGACCTGTATGATCTCGTTGGCTGGCCCTCGCTTCATACTCGTCGCCAAGCCCACTGGCTCCAGGTCATCTAAGTCTCTGCTAGATAAAGCTCCGCCTTATCTCAGCTCACTGGACACCATAGCAACACCCACCCGTAGCACACGCTCCAGAAGGTATATTTCACTGGTCATCCCCTAATCCAACACTTTCTTTGGCCGCCTTTCCTTCCAGTTCTCTGCTGCCAATGACTGGAACGAATTGCAAAAATCACTGAAGCTGGAGTCTTATATCTTCCTCTCTAACTTTAAGCATCAGCTGTCAGAGCAGTTTACCAATCACTGTACCTGTACACAGCCAATCTTTAAATAGCACACCCAACTACCTCATCCCCATATTATTACTTCCTGTCACGTTCTGACCTTAGTTCCTTTGTTTTTATTTTAGTATGGTCAGTGCGTGAGTTGGGGTGGGCAGTCTATGTTTGTTTTTCTATGTTGGTTTTTGAGTTTGGCCTGGTATGGTTCTCAATCAGAGGCAGGTGTCGTTAGTTGTCTCTGATTGAGAATCATACTTAGGTAGCCTTTTTCCACCTGTGTTTTGTGGGTGTTTGTTTTCTGTTGTGTGTCTGCACCAGACAGAACTGTTTTCGGTTGTTTCTCTTGTTATTTTGTTATTTTCGTGTTCATTTTAATAAATATGGACACGTACAGAGCTGCACCTTGGTCCTCACATTCTTCCACCAACAACGGCCGTTACAGAAACACCCACCAGCCCAGTCTTAAAGTCAAACAGCAGAGTTTATTCACGAGAGTACTGAACACGATACAGTTTACCACAGGTTATAAACTGAAAATGACGTCATTAGTTTTCGAACTGTCCCGTCTCTTCTCCCACCCTGGTACAAAGGCAGTATCTCAAGCCTTCCCACATCATCTCCCTACCAATTTAATATAATTTATGACCGAGCCAAGGTCTTCTTGTGTAGATAAGCATTCTAGCCAGTCTGAAGATATAGTTCATTCATTTCTACCAAGGAACAGACAGTCATTGTTCTAATTCTTGATTATATTTACACATATTTACACATATTCAGTACTAGGATTAAGAAAGAAAATTCATACATATACAATAACATAATAGTATTCTGATTAGTCAGTCCTGATTGAAATGTATACATAATTAGTCATTATTGATAAAAATTCCCTTAACAATGGTGTCCCCGGTTCGTCAGCACAGCCCAGTGCGGGCTATTCCACCTCGCCGCACTGGCCTGGCTACGGGGAGCATTCAACCAGGTAAGGTTGGGCAGGCTCGGTGCTCAAGACCTCCAGTGCGCCTTCACGGTCCGGTCTATCCGGTGCCACCTCCACGCACCAGCCCTCCGGTGGCAGCCCCCCGCACCAGAATGTCTCTCCGTCTCCTTTCTACAGGTGCTCCCGCCTGTCCAGCGCTGCCAGAGCCTTCCTCCTGCCCAGCGCTGCCAGAGTCTCCAGTCTGCCCTGAGCTGCCAGAGCCATCCTCCTGCCCAGCGCTGCCAGAGTCTCCAGTCTGCCCTGAGCTGCCAGAGCCTTCCTCCTGCCCAGCGCTGCCAGTCTCCAGTCTGCCCTGAGCTGCCAGAGCCTTCCTCCTGCCCAGCGCTGCCAGAGTCTCCAGTCTGCCCTGAGCTGCCAGAGCCATCCTCCTGCCCAGCGCTGCCAGAGTCTCCAGTCTGCCCTGAGCTGCCAGAGCCTTCCTCCTGCCCAGCGCTGCCAGAGTCTCCAGTCTGCCCTGAGCTGCCAGAGCCTTCCTCCTGCCCAGCGCTGCCAGAGTCTCCAGTCTGCCCTGAGCTGCCAGAGCCTTCCTCCTGCCCAGCGCTGCCAGAGTCTCCAGTCTGCCCTGAGCTGCCAGAGCCATCCTCCTGCCCAGCGCTGCCAGAGTCTCCAGTCTGCCCTGAGCTGCCAGAGCCTTCCTCCTGCCCAGCGCTGCCAGAGTCTCCAGTCTGCCCTGAGCTGCCAGAGCCTTCCTCCTGCCCAGCGCTGCCAGAGTCTCCAGTCTGCCCTGAGCTGCCAGAGCCTTCCTCCTGCCCAGCGCTGCCAGAGTCTCCAGTCTGCCCTGAGCTGCCAGAGCCTTCCTCCTGCCCAGCGCTGCCAGAGTCTCCTCGGTTGTTTCTCTTTGTTATTTTGTCATTTCCATGTTAATTTGAGCAAATATGGACACGTACCACGCTGCACCTTGGTCCTCACCTTCTTCCACCAACAACAGCCGTTACACTTCCCCTCTTGCTCTTTTGCACCCCAGTATCTCTACTTGCACATCATCATCTGCACATCTATCACTCCAGTGTTAATGCTAAATTGTAATTAGTTTGCCTCTATGTCCTATTTATTGCCTTACCTCCTTACTCTTCTACATTTGCATACACTGTACATAGATTTCTCTATTGTGTTATTGACTGTATGTTTGTTTATGTGTAACTGTGTTGTTGTGTCTCACTGCTTTGCTTTATCTTGGCCAGGTCGCAGTTGTAAATGAGAACTTGTTCTCAACTGGCCTAACTGGCTAAATAAAGGTGAAATAAACTGGTGTTCCAACCCTGCAACATCCACAATGGATAAGTCCACTCAGACAGGTGTGAATCAAACAGCTGTCTCACGTGCCATAACATTTTGATATATATTTGCCACTGCTTGACTAAATAAATCTCGGCTGACCAACAGCTTATCGACCAAACGATCGACCAGTAGACTAAATGGGGTCAGCCCTACACCTGACACAGGGACACTGAGGTGTCACAGTAAAACCTAAACCCTGGATAGAGTGGCTCAGTGAATGTGGAGGTGAATGTGTGCAGGTGGGTCAGTGTGTCAGAGGAGACTCTGTAGAAGGACAGAGTGCCGGCTGGCCAGTCCAGATACACTCCTACTCTGTGGAAGCTGGATGAGGGGGCTTCTATGGAAGTGGGTTTATGATTGTGCCAGGCCGTGTAATGTTGGTCAGAGCATTGCAGACTCCAGGACTTGTCATTTAATCCAATCAGACAGTCTGTACTCTTTCCTCTCCTGCTGATTCCTTTGTATGTCACTGCTATGTAAGCCCCTCTCCCACTCCACTCTACCTCCCAGTAACAGCGTCCAGTCAGACCCTCTCTACACAGCACCTGTTTCCAGATCTCAAATCTCTCTGGGTGATCAGGATACGGCTGCTTCTCTCTCCTACGTGTCACCTTTCTGTTCTCCTCAGACAGAGAGAGCTGTTGGTTTACTGTGTTTGGGTCCAGTGTGAGATCACAGGCATCTGATGGGGGACACCAAGACACAATATATAGTTCATCGTCTTCATATAAAAAGGTAATTTAAGACTTGTTGAATGATCAGTATCTTCAGAAAGTATTCACAACCCTTGACTTTCCCCACATTTTATTGTGATACAGCCTGAAAATGGATTATATTGCTTTTTTTTTTTTGCCAATGGCACAATACAACATAATGTCAATGTTTTACCAAATGTTTACAAATGAATTCAATGGAAACTGAAATGTCTTGAGTCAATAAGTATTCAAGCCCTTTGTTATGGCAAAGCCCAAATTAGTAACAATTTGCTTAACAAGTCACATAATAAGTTGCATGGACTCACTCTGTGTACAATAATTGTGTTTAGCATGATTTTTGAAAGACTACCTCATCTCTGTACCCCAAACATACAATTATCTGTAAGGTCCCTCAGTCGGGCAGTGAATTTCAAACACAAATTCAACCACAAAGACCAAAGAGGTTTTCCAATGCCTCGCAAAGAAGGGCACCTATTGCTAGATAGGTAAAAAAAACTAAAGTGAAAACAGACATTGAATATCCCTTTGAGCATGGTGAAGTTATTAATTACACTTTCGATGGTGTATCAATACACCCAGTCACTACAACGATACAGGCATCCTTCCTAACTCAGTTACTGGAGAGAAAGGAAACCGCTCAGGGATTTCACCATGAGGCCAATGGTGACTTTAAAACAGTTACAGAGTTTAATGGCTGTGATAGGAGAAAACTGAGGATGGATCAACAACATTGTAGTTACCCTACAATACTAACCTAATTGACAGAGTGAAAAGAAGGAAGCCTGTACAGAATAAAGATACTCCAAAACATGCGTCCTGTTTGCAAAAAGTAGCTAAAGTAATACTGTGAAAATTGTGGCAAAGCAATTAACTTTATGTCTTGAATATAAAATGTTATGTTTGTGGCAAATCCAATAAAACACATTATTGAGTACCACTCTCCATATTCAAGCATGGTGGTGGCTGCATCATGTAATGGTTCTGCTTGTAATCGTTAAGGACTGGGGAGTTTTTCAGGATAAAATAAACTGAACTGAGCTAAGCACAGGCAAAATCCTAGAGGAAAATCTGGTTCAGTCTGCTTTCCACCAGACACTGGGAGAATAATTATCCTTTCAGCAGGACAATAACCTAAAACACAAGGCCAAATATACACTGGACTTGCTTACCAAGAATACAATGAATGTTTCTGGTGGCGGAGTTACAGTTTTTGGTTAAATCTATGGCAAGACCTGAAAATGTTTTCTCGCAATGATCAACAACCAACTTGACAGAGTTCGAAGAGCGTTGAAAGGAATACTGGGTAAATGTTGCACAATCCAGGTGTGGTAAACTCTTAAAAATGTACCCATAAAGACTCTGCCAAAATACGCTTCTACAAAGTATTGACTCAGGGGTGTGAATACTTATGTAAAGTAGGTTATTATGGGATATTGTGTGTAGATGGGTGAGATAAAATTTAGAATTCAGACTGAGTCATAACAAAATGTGGAATAAGTCAAGGGGTATGACTACATTCTGAAGACATATAGTCTATGGTCATATATCCCACCCACCCACCCACCACCCACCCACCCACCCACCCACCACCCACCCACACACCCACCCACCCACCCACACACACACCCACCCACACACCCACCCACCCACACACCCACCCACCCACCCACCCACCACCCACCCACCCACACACCCACCCACCCACCCACCCACCCACCCACCACCCACCCACCCACCCACCACCCACCCACCACCCACCCACCCACCCACCCACACACCCACCCACCCACCCACCCACCCACCCACCCACACACCCACCCACACACCCACCCACCCACCCACCCACCCACACACACCCACCCACCCACACACACACCCACCCACCCACCCACCCACACACCCACCCACCCACCACCCACACACCCACCCACCCACCACCCACCCACCACCCACCCACCCACCACCCACCCACCCACCCACCCACCCACACACCCACACACCCACCCACCACCCACCCACCCACACACCACCCACCCACACACCTACCCACCCACCCACCACCCACCCACCCACCCACACAAAATAAAACCCCAACAGTCCTGTCAGTGTGTAACCACAGATACATAGCTCACTTATCAAGCAAGCTATGAAACATTATATTTATTTGAGTCAACTTGAAATAAGTATTAACAGGCTAATTCTTCATAGCAGTCAACACTCACATTTTCTAGGCCAAGGTTTGATTGTGTACACTCCACCAGGTTCCACACTGTAAGGGAAGCAGAAGTAGACAGTAAATGTACACTGCACAATATTTCACAATATAGGAAGAACAGACAGTAAATGTACACACACACACAAACGCACGCGAACACACAGGCAGACATTTTATTTGGATTCCCATTAAGGCGTCTGCTTCCCAGCCGAAACAGTTCAGAAGAGTTTGTGCATATATTATACCAATATTTTGTGATTTGTTTTTGTTTTGGACTTTGGTAAGTTTTTTTTTAGCTGTTCGGACACATTCATTTTTTTGGTTTGAGGCCAGCCGATGTTTGGGAGCCAAAGTCTACTCCCCTTCATCCATGATTGGTCAACTGTAGGAATTCTTCATTAAAGTCTTTGTTGATATTAGGTCATTGAGAAATACTGCACCAAACATCTTAGTTAGATGTAAAATTGCGTGAGTAAGATCTCCTCCGCAAAAATTAATGCCGGATTTCTTGAGTTATTTTAGATTAATTCTGACTAGTTTGAGGCAAAATATGTTTTTCAAGCAAATGTCTTTAACTCATTCGGTTCGCCTAGCAAACTTTGGCAGCTGAACTGAAGCAGGCTGAGGCCTTTAAAATGTGCTGCATGGTCTGCAGTGGCAGTGCAGCATTTACGTTGATACGGCCTCTGTAGAAGTCAGAAGTCATTCAGCTGTTGTCAAGGAAGTTGTCACGGAAGTGAGCTTGTTTATACAGGACCTCCCGCCCCCACCTACCGTCAACCAATCATGTCAATGCAGAGCTATACGGAGCCCACCGCATTGATACAAAATATAGTCGATTGAAATAAATTCATGGCAGCCAGGCTCAGCCAATCAGAATCCGTTGTTCCCCACAAAAGGGCTTTATAACAGGCAGAAATACTCCTCAGCAGGATGTAGAGGTCCTGGGCTGGCGTGGTTACACGTGGTCTGCTGTTGTGAGGCCAGTTGGATATACTGCCAAATTCTCTAAAACGACATTGTAGGCAGCTTATGGTAGATAAATTAACATTGAATTAGTTGGCAACAGTTCTGGTGAACTTTCCTGCAGTCAAAATGCCAATTGCACGCTCCCTTAAAACTTGAGACATCTGTGGCACTGTGTTGTGTGACAAATGGCACATTTTAGAGTGGCCTTTTATTGTCCCCAGCACAAGGTGCACCTGAGTAATGACCATGCAGTTTAATCAGCTTCTTGATATGCCACACCTGTCAGGTGGATGGATTATCTTGGCAAAGGAGAAATACTCACTAACAGAGATATGAACAAACTTGTGCACAACATTTGTGAGAAATAATCTTATAGTTTGTATGGACATTTTCTGGGATTTTTTATTTCAGCTCATGAAACATAGGACCAACATTTTACATGTTGCGTTTATATTTTTGTACAGTAGCCATGCATTTAAAACATTAACATGTCTATCAGTTACACATCCATGTCATCCATCGCCGTGTCCCCAGTCAGCCCAACCACTCACTGGACCCATATGTTCACTTGGCTACGCATGCCTCTCTCTAATATCAATATGCCTCGTCCATTACTGTCCTGGTTAGTGATTACTGTTTTATTTCACTGTAGAGCCTCTAGCCCTGCTCAATATGCCTTAACCAACCATGTTGTTCCACCTCCTACATATGCGATGACATCACCTGGTTTAAACGTCTATAGAGACTATATCTCTCTCATCATTACTCAATGCCTAGGTTTACCTCCAATGTACTCACATCCTACCTTGCCTTTGTCTGTACATTATGCCTTGAATCTATGCTATCGAGCCCAGAAACCTGCTCCTTTTACTCCCTGTTCCGAACGTGCTAGATGGCCAGTTCGTATAGTCTTTAGCCGTACCCTTATCCTACTTCTCCTCTGTTCCTCTGGTGATGTAGAGGTTAATTCAGGTCCTGCAGTGCCTAGCACCACTCCCCAGGTGCTCTCATTTGTTGACTTCTGTAACCGTAAAAGCCTTGGTTTCATGCATGTTAACATTAGAAGCCTACTCCATTAGTTTGTTTTACTCACTGCTTCAGCACACTCTGCCAACCCGGATGTCTTAGCCGTGTCTGAATCCTGGCTTAGGAAAACCACCAAAAACCCTGAAATCTCCATCGCTAACTATAACATTTTCCGCCAAGATAGAACTGCCAAAGGGGGCGGTGTTGCAATATACTGCAAAGACAGCCTGCAGAGTTCTGTATTACTATCCAAGTCTGTACCCAAACAATTTGAGCTTCTACTTCTAAAAATTCACCTTTCCAAAAACAAGTCTCTCACTGTTGTCGACCACCCCTCATCACTGTCAAACGCTCCCTAAAACACTTCTGCGAGCAGGCTTTTCTAATCGACCTGGCCGGGGTATCCTGGAATAACATTGACCTCATCCGTCAGTAGATGATACCTGGTTATTCTTTAAAAGTGCCTTCCTCACCATCTTAAATAAGCATGCCCCATTCAAAAAATGTATAACTAGGAATAGATATAGTCCCTGGTTCACTCCAGACCTGTCTGCCCTTGACCAGCACAAAAACATCCTGTGGCGTTCTGCATTAGCATCGAATAGCCCCCGTGATATGCAACTTTTCAGGGAAGTTAGGAACAAATATACACAGACAGTTAGGAAAGCTAAGGCTAGCTTTTTCAAACTGAAATTTGCATCCTGTAGTACTAACTCAAAAAAGTTCTGGGACACTGTAAAGTCCATGGAGAATAAGAGCACCTCCTCCCAGCTGCCCACTGCTCTGAGGCTAGGAAACACTGTCACCACCGATAAATCCACTATAATTGAGAATTTGAATAAGCATTTCTCTAAGGCTGGCCATGCTTTCTACCTGGCTACCCCTACCCCGGTCAACTGCCTGGCACCCTCCACAGCAACCCGCCAAAGCCCCCACCATTTCTCCTTCACCCAAATCCAGATAGCTGATGTTCTGAAAGAGCTGCAAAATCTGGACCCCTACAAGTCAGCCGTACTAGATAATCTGGACCCTCTCTTTCTAAAATTATCTGCAGAAATTGTGGCAACCCCTATTACTAGCCTGTTCAACCTCTCTTTCGTATCGCCTGAGATTCCCAAAGATTGGAAAGCTGCTGCGGTCATCCCCCACTTCAAAGGGGGTGACACTCTAGACCCAAACTGCTACAGAACTATATCAATCCTACCCTGTCTTTCTAAGGTCTTCGAAAGCCAAGTTAAAGAACTGCTTACCAACCATTTCGATTCCACCATACCTTCTCCGCTATGCAATCTGGTTTCAGAGCTGGTCATGGGTGCACCTCAGCCACGCTCAAGGTCCTAAACGACATCATAACCGCCATCGATAAGAGACATTACTGCGCAGCCGTATTCATCAACCTGGCCAAGGCTTTCGACTCTGTTAATCACCACATTCTTATTGGCAGACTCGACAGCCTTGGTTTCTCAAATGATTGCCTCACCTGGTTCACCAACTACTTCTCTGATAGAGTTCAGTGTGTCAAATCGGAGGGCCTGTTGTCCGGACCTCTGGCAGTCTCTATGGGGGTGCCACAGGGTTCCATCCTCGGGCCGACTCTCTTCTCTGTATACTTCAATGATGTTGCTCTTGCTGCTGGTGATTCTCTGATACACCTCTACGCAGACGACACCATTCTGTAACTTCTGGCCCCTCTTTGGACACTGTGTTAACTAACCTCAAGACGAGCTTCAATGCCATACAACTCTCCTTCCGTGGCCTCTAACTGCTCTTAAACGCAAGTAAAACTAAAAAAAAAATCTCTGAAGCTCGAATCACCTCTTCCCCTACTGTATTTATTTATTTTTGCTCCATTGCACCCCATTATTTCTCCACTGCAAATCTACCATTCCAGTGTTTTACTTGCTATATTGCATTTACCTCGCCACTATGTCCTTTTTTTGCCTTTACCTCCCTTATGGGGCGGCAGTGTAGCCTAGTGGTTAGAGCATTGGACTAGTAACCGAAAGGTTGCAAGTTCAAATCCCCGAGCTGACAAGGTACAAAATCTGTCGTTCTGCCCTTGAACAGGCAGTTAACCCACTGTTCCTAGGCCGTCATTGAAAATAAGAATTTGTTCTTAACTGACTTGCCTAATAAAATAAAGGTTAAAAAAAAAATAATCTCACCTCATTTGCTCACATTGTATATAGACTTATTTTTCTACTGTATTATTGACTGTATGTTTGTTTTACTCCATGTGTAACTCTGTGTTGTTGTATGTGTCGAATTGCTTTGCTTTATCTTGGCCAGGTCGCAATTGCAAATGAGAACTTGTTCTCAACTAGCCTACCTGGTTAAATAAAGGTGTTCTCAACTAGCCTACCTGGTTAAATAAAGGTGTTCTCAACTAGCCTACCTGGTTAAATAAAGGTGTTCTCAACTAGCCTACCTGGTTAAATAAAGGTGTTCTCAACTAGCCTACCTGGTTAAATAAAGGTGTTCTCAACTAGCCTACCTGGTTAAATAAAGGTGTTCTCAACTAGCCTAACTGGTTAAATAAAGGTGAAATGAAAAATACACACAAAAAGAAAACAAGAAGTGATGCAGTCAGTCTTTCCTGAACCCCAAGAGTGACTGGCATGTATAGTATTGATATTAGCCCTCCGAGTACAATGAAGAGCAAAACATGCTGCTCTGTTCTGAGCCATCTGCATCTTAACTAGGTCCTTCTTTGCAGCAATTGACTACGACTGGACAATAATCAAGATAAGATAAAACTAGAGTCTGCTTTGTGTGGTGTCAGAGACAGACCTCTCTCCATCTTTACAATTTTACATCTTTACAACCATTGAATCTATATGTTTTGACTATGACAGTTTACATTCTAAGGTAACACCAAGTAATTTAGTCTCCTCAACTTGCTCAACAGTCACACTATTCATTACCAGATTCAGCTGAGGTCTAGAACTTAGGGAATGATTTGAACCAAATACAATGCTCTTAGTTTTTGAGATATTCAGGGCCAGTTTATTTCTGGCCACCCATTCCAAAAGTGACTGCAACTCTTTGTTTAGAGTTGATTTTCACCTTTATATATTATTATATCCTTCCTGTTTGGCCCTGTCCGGGGGTGTCCTCGGATGGGGCCACAGTGTCTCCTGACCCCTCCTGTCTCAGCCTCCAGTATTTATGCTGCAGTAGTTTATGTGTCGGGGGGCTGGGGTCAGTTTGTTATATCTGGAGTACTTCTCCTGTCCTATTCGGTGTCCTGTGTGAATCTAAGTGTGCGTTCTCTAATTCTCTCCTTCTCTCTTTCTTTCTCTCTCTCGGAGGACCTGAGCCCTAGGACCATGCCCCAGGACTACCTGACATGATGACTCCTTGCTGTCCCCAGTCCACCTGGCCATGCTGCTGTTCCAGTTTCAACTGACCTGAGCCCTAGGACCATGCCCCAGGACTACCTGACATGATGACTCCTTGCTGTCCCCAGTCTACCTGGCCATGCTGCTGCTCCAGTTTCAACTTCCACCTGACTGTGCTGCTGCTCTAGTTTCAACTGTTCTGCCTTATTATTATTCGACCATGCTGGTCATTTATGAACATTGAACATCTTGACCATGTTCTGTTATAATCTCCACCCGGCACAGCCAGAAGAGGACTGGCCACCCCACATAGCCTGGTTCCTCTCTAGGTTTCTTCCTAGGTATTGGCCTTTCTAGGGAGTTTTTCCTAGCCACCGTGCTTCTACACCTGCATTGCTTGCTGTTTGGGGTTTTAGGCTGGGTTTCTGTACAGCACTTTGAGATATCAGCTGATGTACGAAGGGCTATATAAATAAATTTGATTTGATTTGATTTGATTTTAGGGGTTGACTGATTAATCGGAATGGCCAATTAATTAGGGCCGATTTCAAGTTTTCATAACAATCGGAAATCGGTATTTTTGGGCGCCGATTTCCGATTTAAAAAAGTATAATTATACCTTTATTTAACCAGGCAAGTCAGTTAAGAACACATTCTTATTCTCAATGACAGCCTAGGAACGGTGGGTTAACTGCCAGAACGACAGATTTTCACCTTGTTAGCTCAGGGGATCCAATCTTGCAACCGTACAGTTAACTAGTCCAACGCTCTAACCATTGCACTCCACGAGGAGCCTGCCTGTTACGCGAATGCAGTAGGAGCCAAGGTAAGTTGCTAGCTAGCATTAAACTTATCTTATAAAAAACAATCAATCATAATCACTAGTTATAACTACTAATCCAGTTTAGCAGGCAATATAAACCAGGTGAAATTGTGTAATTTCTCTTGCATTCATTGCACGCAGAGTCAGGGTATATGCAACATTTTGGGCTGCCTGGCTCATTGCGAACTAATTTGCCAGAATTTTACGTAATTATGACATAACATTGAAGGTTGTGCAATGTAACAAGAATATTTAGACTTGGGGATGCCACCCGTTAGATAAAATACCGAACAGTTCCGGATTTCACTAAAAGAATAAACGTTTTATTTTCAAAATGATAGTTTTCAGATTCCACCATATTAATGACCAAAGGCTTGTTCGTATTTCTGTGTGTTATTATGTTATAATTAAGTCTGATTTGATAGAGCAATCTGACTGAGCAGCAGCAGGCCCGTAATCATTCATTCAAACAGCACTTTTGTGCGTTTTGCCAGCAGCTCTTCGCAAGCACAGCGCTGTTTATGACTTCAAGCCTATCAGCCTAATGGCTGGTGTAACCAATGTGAAATGGCTCGCTAGTTAGCTGGGTGTGTGGTAATAACGTTTATAGCGCTAATAGAAACACAAAAAAAAGGCTGATTAATCGGCATCGACTTTTTTGGTCCTCCAATAATTGGATCGGCGTTGTAAAATCATAATCGGTCGACCTCTAGTTGATTTCTCTAGCTGTGGTTGTATCATCAGCATACATGGCCTGGGACTTGTTTAATGCCAGTGGCAGGTCATTAGTAAAAACAGAAAAGAGTAGAGGACCTAGAGCGGCAGGTAGCCTAGTGGTTAGAGGGGCGGCAGGTAGCCTAGTGGTTAGAGGGGCGGCAGGTAGCCTAGTGGTTAGAGGGGCGGCAGGTAGCCTAGTGGTTAGAGGGGCGGCAGGTAGCCTAGTGGTTAGAGGGGTGGCAGGTAGCCTAGTGGTTAGAGGGGCGGCAGGTAGCCTAGTGGTTAGAGGGGCGGCAGGTAGCCTAGTGGTTAGAGGGGCGGCAGGTAGCCTAGTGGTTAGAGGGGCGGCAGGTAGCCTAGTGGTTAGAGGGGTGGCAGGTAGCCTAGTGGTTAGAGGGGCGGCAGGTAGCCTAGTGGTTAGAGGGGCGGCAGGTAGCCTAGTGGTTAGAGGGGCGGCAGGTAGCCTAGTGGTTAGAGGGGCGGCAGGTAGCCTAGTGGTTAGAGGGGTGGCAGGTAGCCTAGTGGTTAGAGGGGCGGCAGGTAGCCTAGTGGTTAGAGGGGCGGCAGGTAGCCTAGTGGTTAGAGGGGCGGCAGGTAGCCTAGTGGTTAGAGGGGCGGCAGGTAGCCTAGTGGTTAGAGGAGCGGCAGGTAGCCTAGTGGTTAGAGGGGCGGCAGGTAGCCTAGTGGTTAGAGGGGCGGCAGGTAGCCTAGTGGTTAGAGGAGCGGCAGGTAGCCTAGTGGTTAGAGGGGCGGCAGGTAGCCTAGTGGTTAGAGGGGCGGCAGGTAGTCTAGTGGTTAGAGGAGCGGCAGGTAGCCTAGTGGTTAGAGGAGCGGCAGGTAGCCTAGTGGTTAGAGCGTTGGGCTTGTAACCAAAAGGTTGCTGGATCAAATTCCTGAGCTGACAAGGTCGTTACAACAAGGCAATTAACCCACTGTTCTCTGGTAGGCTGTCATTGTACGTAAGAATTTGTTCTTAACTGACTTGCCTATAAAGGTTACATAGAGAGCTGCCCTGCGGTACATGTTTGACATCAGAGAAGCTTCCAATAAAGGCAACCCTCTGAGTTCTTGATACTGTAGAACTGAATCCACGATATGGCAGAGGTTGAAAAGCCTTAAGACATACGTTATGGTCAATAATATCAAAGGCTCCACTGAAATCTAACAATACAGCTGCCACAATCGTATTATTATAAATGTATTCCAATCATTAGTCATTTGTCAGTTCAGTACGTGTTGAGTGCCTTTTTCTATAAGCATGCTGTCTGTTGGCAATTTGTTTACAGAGAAGTAGCACTGTATTTGGTCAAACACCATTTTTTCCAAAAGTTTGCTAAGAGCTGGTAGCAAGCTGATAGGTCTGCTGTTAGAACCAGTAAAGGACGCTTTACCATTCTTGGGTAGGGGAATGACTTTGGCTACCCACCAGGCCTCAGGACAAACATTTTCCTCTAGGCTCAGGTTAAAGATATGACTGATAGGAGCGGCTATATAGTCAGCTACCATCTTCTGTAGCTTTGCATACAAGTTGTCAATACTAGGAGTTTAACAATATTGCTAGATTTTTTTTAAATCTACCTCTCCCACACTAACTTTACAAAATGAATACTTACAATACTTTTTTTAATGCATGAATACGATGTTTGTTGTCGGCATTTCCTGCCTAAGTTTGCCCACTTTGCCAATGAAGTAATCATTAAAATAATTGGCAACATCAAATGGTTTTGTGACGAAAAAGCCATCTGATTCGATGAAAGACTGAGTTGAATTTGTCTTTCTGTCCATTATGTCATTCAAAGTACTCAAGTTTTTTTCTATCAATCTTTATATCATTGATCTTGGCTTCATAATACAGTTTATTTTTCTTCTTGTTGAGTTTAGTCACATAATTTCTCGATTTGCAGCCACTCAGATGTACAGCCAGACTTATTAGCCACTCCTTTTGCCCCATCTCTTTCAACCATACAGTTTTTCAATCCCTCATCAATCCATGGAGCCTTAACAGTTCTAACAGTCAGTTTCTGAACAGATGCATGTTTATCAATAATCAGAAGAAGCAATTTCATCAAGTGCAGCAGCGTCTGGATGCTCCTTATTAATTACATCAGACCCACAAATATGTTTAACATCATCCACATAAGAGTCACAGGTTACTCTTTTGTATGATCTCTGATAAACTATTTTAGGCCCAGCTTTTGGAATCTTGGCTTTTTCTCTGGCTGGGATGATAAGACCACCTGCCTAGCCACAGAGATGCATTGTACATCCTAGACTCAGGAGGCGGGAGGGTTTGTCTGGGAAAACAGAGGCGAAGTGAGGACGACATCGCGTCTGAACACATGGAAAACCAGCAGCCAGAGGGGTAAAGTCTGGGTAAAAGTATAGAGCCTTCATTTTTGTGGACCCCAGCAGAACAGTATCCCAAATGTATAGAGTCAGGCTAAGGGAGAGTTGGAATCGTCATGTTATCAAACTTTGGTTTTTGACATAAACATGCATTCAGAAAGTATTCAGAAACATTCACTTTTTCAAAATATTATTACGTTACAGCCTTCTTCTAAAATTGATTTAAATAAATAAAATCAATCTACATACAATACTCCACAATGACGAAACGAAAACAGGTTTTTAAAATTCTTGCATATATATAAGAAATATAAAACAGAAATAATATTATTTACATAAGTATTCAGACCCTTTGCTATGAGACTCGAAATTGAGCTCAGATGCATCCTATTTCCATTGATCATCCTTGAGATGTTTCTACAACTTGATCGGAGTCCATCTGAGGTAAATTCAATTGATTGGACATGATTTGGAAAGGCACACACCTGTCTATATAAGGTCCCACAGTTGAAAGAGCATGTCAGAGCCAAAAACCAAGCCATGAGGTAGAAGGAATGATCTGTATAGCTCTGAGACAGGATTGTCTCGAGGCACAGATCTGGAGAAGGGTACCAAAAAATTGCTGCAGCATTGAAGGTCCCCAAGAACACAGTGGCTTCCAACATTCTTAAATGGAAGAAGTTTGGAACCACCAAGACTCTTCCTAGAGCTGGCCGCCCGGCCAAACTGAGCAATCGGGGGAGAAGGGCCTTGGTCAGGGAGGTGACCAAGAACATTATGGTCACTCTGACAGAGCTCTAGAGTTCCTCTGTGGAAAGGGGAGAAACTTCCAGAAGGACAATCTCTGCAGCACTCCTCCAATCAGGCCTTTAAGGTCGAGTGGCCAGATGGAAGCCACTCCTCAGTGAAAGGCACACAAAATCCTGTTTGGAGTTTGCCAAAAGGCACCAAAGGCTCTTGGACCACGAGAAACAAGATCTCTGGTCTCTGGTCTGATGAAACCAAGATTGAACTCTTTTGCCTGAATGCCAAGCGTCACGTCTGGAGGAAACCTGGCACCATCTCTACAGTGAAGCATGGTGGTGTAGCATCATGTTGTGGGGATGTTTTTTGGGAGACTAGTTAGGATTGAGGGAAAGATGAACAGAGCAAAGTACAGAGAGATTCTTGACGATAACCTGCTCCAGAGTGCTCAGGACCTCAGACTGGGGTGAAGGTTCACCTTCCAACAGGCCAACAAGCCTAAGCACACAGCCAAGACAATGCAGGAGTGGCTTCAGGACAAGTCTCTGAATGTCCTTGAGTGGCCCAGCCAGAGCCCGGACTTGAACCTGATCGAACATCTCTGGTGAAACCTGAAAATTGCTGTGCAGCAACGCTCCCCATCCATCCTGACAGAGCTTTGGCAGGATCTGCAAAGAAGAATGGGATAAACTCCCCAAATACAGGTGTGCCAAGCTTGTAGCGTCATACCCAAGAAGACTCGAGGCTGTAATCGCTGCCAAAGGTGCTCCAACAAAGTACTGAGTAATGGGTATGAATACTTATGGAAATGTCATATTTCAGTATTGTATTTTTTATAAACAAACAAAAAAATCGAAAAGTGTTTTTGCTTTGTCATTATGGGGTATTGTGATGTCATTATGGGGTATTGTGATGTCATTATGGGGTATTGTGATGTCATTATGGGGTATTGTGTGTAGATTGATCAGGGATTTTTTCTTTTTAATACATTTTAGAATGAGGCTGTAACGTAACAAAATGTGGAAAAAGTCAAGGGGTCTGAACACCTTTCTGAAAACACTGTATGATTATGCTTAACGCATAACTAACACTTGTCGTATTTGGTGTTTTCTCTTGTTTTTAAGTCTTTTTCTATCACTCTCTCAGGAACCCGAAGGAGGAAGAGAAAGTCAAAAGCTTCAGCTGAAATGTCATTATCAGCTGTACAACAGGAGGGGTAATGGCAGATAAGGAGGGGTGGAGTAAGTGTGTGTATAGTGTGATTATAAAGCCATGGAAGAAGATTACATAGTCAGAGGCCATAAGGCTCGAAGGTGTAAACATACAAATCAACTGAGAATATTAATCATGTTTTATTTCCTGTTCATTTATAAGGAATTTCAAAGTTTGTATAATATTGCACAGTATGGAGTTACTATTCAAAAAGGAAGGACTGTTGGATTTTAGCTTTAAAATATACTAATTCAAGTTACCATACTAGAACTTACTGATTACATTACATGTATAAGGAATATATGTTGGGGTTAATGAAGGGTGGATAAGAATTTGGTGTATGGAAAGGTACTGAGTGAGACAAGGGGAAGTCCAGAAAGTTCATATTCTGTTCCTAAGGAGGGAGGCAACAGGCAACACTTTCAGTTCCTGATAAGGCAGGCCAGCTACGGAACTAGGGAGGAGTGAGGAATTCAGCTCGAGGTCAAGTCAACAGATGAAGTGAGAAGATACCTCTGGGAGGGGTGCCAGAGAGGCCCACCCCAACGACCCTCCTACTACAGTCCAATCTCACATGCATGCACTTTAACTCCCACAAAGGTTCTAGCATCAGGCAGGGCCATGACTACACCAGTTTAAGGAAACACTTAAGTTCCTGCCTAGCAACAGAGATGTATTGGCTGTCTAGATGTGCAAGGAGTTGACTCCGCCTAGTAGGAGGATATAAATATACGTATGTGCTTGTGTAATCATGCTTTGTCTTTGCAGTTGTTTGACCCAGAGGGTGAATAAACTCGGTTTGATCTTTTTCTAGACGTTTATTAGAGTTTTTTTAGCTTTGTTTGTTCAGAAACAGTTTACATCACATACTCTATCAAGCATTTCACAAACATTATCTAGATACTGACTGTTAGCACTTGGTGGCCTATAGCAACATCCCCAAAAAATAGGCATTAGATGAGGCAGATGAACCTGCAACCACAACACTTCAATAACATGTGAAGGTGTGATTACAGTTTTGCAAGGAATGACATCACCAAATCCTTAAATAATTGTTTACAACTGGGTCTGCTTTCCAACTTTGTCTGGGACTCTGAGAAACTTGTATTGTGCTTTGATGAAAGTTGGGTTTCATAAACTTAGCAGGTATCTGTATAGCACTCACTCTAATGGTGGTAGGTTGTCGTTCGCTGCTTGTCGTTCGCTGCTTATCTTACAGTGGGCTGGGTCCTATATAACTACAGGGGAGGTGTTGTAGACTGTGTATCTTATAGTGGGCTGGGTCCTATATAACTACAGGGGAGGTGTTGTAGACTGTGTATCTTATAGTGGGCTGGGTCCTATATAACTACAGGGGAGGTGTTGTAGACTGTGTATCTTACAGTGGGCTGGGTCCTATATAACTACAGGGGAGGTGTTGTAAACTGTGTATCTTATAGTGGGCTGGGTCCTATATAACTACAGGGGAGGTGTTGTAGACTGTGTATCTTATAGTGGGCTGGGTCCTATATAACTACAGGGGAGGTGTTGTAGACTGTGTATCTTACAGTGGGCTGGGTCCTATATAACTACAGGGGAGGTGTTGTAGACTGTGTATCTTATAGTGGTCTGGGTCCTATATAAATACAGGGGAGGTGTTGTAGACTGTATCTTACAGTGGGCTGGGTCCTATATAACTACAGGGGAGGTGTTGTTGTACTTTTTGCAGCAGGCATTAGACTATAGAAAATTAACACAGGTCTCATCAACAACCAGACACTTGTCCCTCCACTCAGGTGGTCTACTCTGATCTACCAGACACGTGTCTCTCCACTCAGGTGGTCTACTCTGATCTACCAGACACTTGTCCCCTCACTCAGGTGGTCTACTCTGATCTACCAGACACTTGTCCCTCCACTCAGGTGGTCTACTCTGATCTACCAGACACTTGTCCCTCCACTCAGGATGTCTACTCTGATCTACCAGTACCTGTCCGTCCACTCAGGTGGTCTACTCTGATCTACCAGTACCTGTCCCTCCACTCAGGTGGTCTACTCTGATCTACCAGTACCTGTCCCTCCACTCAGGTGGTCTACTCTGATCTACCAGTACCTGTCCCTCCACTCAGGTGGTCTACTCTGATCTACCAGTACCTGTCCCTCCACTCAGGTGGTCTACTCTGATCTACCAGTACCTGTCCCTCCACTCAGGTGGTCTACTCTGATCTACCAGTACCTGTCCCTCCACTCAGGTGGTCTACTCTGATCTACCAGTACCTGTCCCTCCACTCAGGTGGTCTCAAGCTCTATTACAGTATGTCAATCATCAACACATATTGACACAAACCCTCTACATACTTGAGTTTCTCCAGTCTGCAGTGTGGATCCTCCAGTCCAGCAGATAGGAGTCTGACTCCTGAGTCTCCTGAGCGATTGTTACTCAGGTCCAGCTCTTTCAGGTGTGAGTGGTTTGACCTCAGAGCTGAGACCAGAGATGCACAGCCTTCCTCTTCGACTCCACAGAGCGACAACCTGCAGAGTTGAACATGATTTAAAACTTCTATTTTTTGACGGTGAAAAGAAAGTGGCAGCTTTATTCTCAGTCAAAGGGAGTGGATTGTCAGATTTACAATTAATTGTGTATTTCAGTCCTTTATAAACAGGAATACTGACCTCAGAGTCTCCAGTTTACAGTGGGGATTCCCCAGTCCAGCAGAGAGCAGCTTCACTCCTGAATCCTTCAGGTCATTGTTACTCAGATCCAGCTCTCTCAGGTATGAGGAGGTTGAACTGAGAACTGAGGCCAACACTTCACAGGACGTGTCTGTGAGTTTACAGCCAGTGAGTCTGTCAAAACAGAGTAAACATTTTAATATAAAACCATTGTATGTGGATCTAATAAAAGGCTCTCACTTGTTGACCAACTACAGGAATACTGACCTCAGAGTCTCCAGTTTACAGTGGGGATTCCACAGTCCAACAGAGAGCATCTTCACTCCTGAATCCTTCAGGTCATTGTTACTCAGATCCAGCTCCCTCAGGTGTGAGGAGGTTGAACTGAGAGCTGAGACCAACACTTCACAGGATGTGTCTGTGAGTTCACAGTCAGCGAGTCTGTCAACACAGAGGAAATACCATGACAGACAGGTGTTATGTTACGCTTAGCTTTCCCTGCTCACACTGTTATCGTGCATGACTAATGTGAACACTGTGCATGCATGGCTTGATGCTGCAACTTCATCAGTTCGAATTATAATTTGTTCAAGAATTTTCAGCTGATAGACAATCTATTCAGCCAATGAAATTGCTGTTCCCACAAAGATAATCTCGGAAGCACAGAACTAAATCTCACGTAGCCTAATTGCGTCAGATGCTTGATTAAGTTCTGGGGGGAGACGTGTTAAAAAATATTCTAGAACGAGGAGTGGGAGCTACCGCCCTGCTTCACCCACCTCTGCAAGTTACGGTCAAGTCAATGGCCCAAATTAAATTTGAAAGTTGCGAACTTCTGCGAATTTGTTGATTTGCCAAAATGATCAGTGATGAAAAATCTGTGCACCGTAAAAAGACTCCAGGTTTAATTAGAGAAACACAACGTCAGGTATAGACACCAAACCATCAAAGATGAACATAGCTTTACGGGCTGTGAGTTTAAATAAAAGTCACTCAAATAAGGCCCATTATTATATTAGCAACACATGGAACAATTATCACTTGCTGATCAAGTAAAAGAACACTGACCTCAGAGTCTCCAGTTTACAGTGGGGATTCCCCAGTCCAACAGAGAGCAGCTTCACTCCTGAATCCTTCAGGTCATTGTTACTCAGATCCAGCTCCCTCAGGTGTGAGGAGGTTGAACTGAGAGCTGGGACCAACACTTCACAGGATGTGTCCGTGAGTTCACAGTCAGTGAGTCTGTCAACACAGAGTAAATACCATGACAGACAGGTTATTATAATGGTTTGTTTAGCTTTCCTTCCTAACACAGTTACCAGTGCACGACTAATGTGTGCACCATTCATACATGGTGTCACATCCTGATCTGTTTCACCTGTCTCTGTGCTTGTTGCCCATCTTCCCCATTATCCCCTGTGTATTTATACCTGTGTTCTCTGTCTGTTGCCAGTTCTTTTTGTTCGTCAGACCTACCAGCGCTGTTCCCTTGCTCCTGTTCTTCCTATAGTTCTGTTTTTTCCCAGTTTCCTGGTTTTGACCATTCCTGCCTGACCTGACCCTGCCTGCCATCCTGTACCTTTACACCCTCTATGGATTATTGACCCCTGCCTGCCTTGACCTGTCGTTTGCCTTGCCCTGTTATAGGAATACATTTTCGTTTCTTCAACCTTGTCTGCATTTTGGTCATATCTTAAAACGTGATTCACGGCTTGATGCAGCATTTTTATTTCATTTTAATTGTTTTCTTTTTCTGTTAATTGTATTTATTTTCACCCCTTTTTCTTCCCAATTTCGTGGTATTCAATTGGCAGTTACAGTCTTGTCCCATCACTGCAACTCCCATATGGACTCGGCAGAGGCGAAGGTCGAGAGCCGTGCGTCCTGCTAAGCCGCATTGCTTCTTACACACTGCTCGCTTAAACTTGAAGCCAGCCACACCAATGTGTTGGAGGAAACACCATACAACTGGCAACCGTGTCAGCGTGCATTACGCCCAGCCCACCACAAGAGTCGCTAGAGCGCGATGGGACAAGGACCCATCAGCCGGCCAAACCCTCCCCTAACCCGGATGACACTGGGCCAATTGTGCGCTAACTCATGGGTCTCTAAGGTCGCGGCCGGCTGCGACACAGCCTGGGATCGAACCAGGATCTGTAGTGATGCAGTGCCACTAGGGAGGCCCGCAACAACTTTTTTTAAATCAGTTTTAATTGTGCATACATGGCTCAGTGCTACAACTGTTTCTGATCAGTTTGTATTATAGTTTAAGAGTTTTCAGCTGATGAAAATACTGTTGTTCCCACGTACAGTAAAGTTTGGTCTGAGGGATAGTCACATGACTACTTACAGAGCCAGTCAGCCAATGAAAATGCTGCTGTAACTACTATTTATTTCGGTGTGCTTTATTTACATGAGTACTTACAGAGCTTTCCTGCAGCCTCTTACAGCAGGGAGCAGTCTCCTACGGCCCTCCTCTGACGTCTTGTATTCCTTCAGGTCAAACACATCCAGAACCACCTCTGATATCTGCAGCGTGTAGGCCAGCGCTGAACAGTGAGCAAGGGAGAGGTTTTTGGATCTGTCCTCTGACGTCAAATACTCACGGATTTCCTCCTGGACTGACTGGTCTTTCATCTCTATCAGACAGTGGAAGAGATTGATGCACCTCTCAGGGGAGATGTTCTTCCTCTGCATCACCGTAAGGGATCGGATCGTTCTCTGGACGTTCTCTGGACTGCTTTCTGTCTGTGTCACCAGACCTCGTAGGAGTTTCTGATTGGACTCCAGTGACATGCCATGAAGGAAGCGGACAAAAAGGTCCAGGTGTCCATTCTTACTCTCCAAGGCTTTATCCACAGCACTCTTCAGCAGCTCATCCAAGGTTAGCTCTTCAGACGCAGCTCTAGACTTTCTCTTGAGGAAGGGCTTCAGTTCAACCATGTTCTTGGTTGTGTAACAATGGTAAATGTAGACAGCCGAGAGAAACTCCTGAATGCTCAGATGAACAAAGCAGTACACGATTCTCTGAAATAACACAGACTCTTCTTTAAAGATTTGTGTGCACAATCCTGAGTACACTGAGGCTTCTTTGACATCAATGCCACACTCTTTCAGGTCTTCTTCATAGAACATCAGATTACCCTTCTCCAGATGTTCAAACGCCAGCTTCCCCAGCTTCAGAAGAATGTCCTTATCTGATTCCATGAGCTCCTCTTGATCCATTTCATCTCTTCCATGATACTTCTGGTTCTTCAGGCTGGTCTGAATGAGCAGGAAGTGTATGGACATCTCAGTCAGAGTCGTGGGCATCTCTCTGCTCTTGTCTGTACTCAACATGTGTTCAAGGACTGTTGCAGAAATCCAACAGAAGACTGGAATGTGGCACATGATGTGGAGGCTCCTTGATGTCTTTATGTGTGAGATGATTCTGCTGGCCAGGTCCTCATCACTGAATCTCTTCCTGAAGTACTCCTCCTTCTGTGGGTCATTGAACCCTCGTACCTCTGTCACCTGGTCAACACACCCTGAAGGGATCTGATTGGCTGCTGCAGGTCGTGTAGTTATCCAAAGGAGAGCAGAGGGAAGCAGATTTCCCTTGATGAGATTTGTTAGCAGAACATCAACAGACGATGCCTGTGTGACATCAGACACCATTTCAATATGTTGAAAATCCAATGGAAGTCTGCTTTCATCCAAACCATCCAAGATGAACATAGCTTTACAGGCAGTGAGTTTCTTTGCATTGCCTATGTCTAGTTCTGTGTTGAAGTCATTTAAAAGTCTGAGAAGACTGTACTGCTGATCTTTAATCAAGTTCAGCTCCCGGAAAGGAAGCAGAAATATGACATCCACATCTTGGTTTGCCTTCCCTTCAGCCCAGTCTAGGATAAACTTCTGCACAGAGACAGTTTTTCCGATGCCAGCGATGCCCTTCGTCAGCACAGTTCTGATGCTTCTCTCCTGGCCAGGTAAGGGTTTAAAGATGTCATTGCAGTGGATTGCTGTGTCATGTGAGGTTGGTGTCCTGGTTGCTGTCTCTAGCTGCCACACCTCATGTTCATTGTTAACCCCTTCACTCTCTCCTTCTGTGATGTAGAGCTCTGTGTAAATCCTGTTGAGGGGAGTTTGATTCCCTGCTTTTTCCAAGCCTTCTTTCACACATGCATACCTCCTTGTCAGACTGTCTTTATGGTTTACTATAGCTCTCTGTAGGCTGTCATCCACTACAAGGGAAGTGTAAAAGGATGTGTATCAGACACATTCATTGACAGGATGAAAAGTGGGCCTTCCACAATTACAGTAACTTATATTATCTCATATTATTGTAGTTAAATACTGTAAATCATATTGAGGTATTGACTTAGCACACGTGTACAAGTGGTCTTACTGATTTCAGAGCCTCTTGCATCATTGGGTTCACTCAGGTGCCGTAGTACAGGAAGTGTTCTGGATTTCTTTCTACACTGAGGACAGTCATAGTCTCCTGAAGGAGCAGGTTTCTCCCAGTATCTGGTGATGCACTGTCTACAGAACCTGTGTCCACAGGTGATAGAGACTGGATCCCTCTGCACCTGCTGACACACTGCACACCTGGACTGATCCTCTTCCAGAGAGCTGAAAGAACATTATTAAAACAAAGACATTGTCATTCTTCACGGCTATCTCTCAAATATTGTAGATATTAATACCGAACCTCTGGCAGAGTAGACCATCCACGAGAGATAAAGGAGAGATACTGATTCTCGAACAGAGTAGACCATCCACTACAGAGATACAGGAGAGAGAGATACTGATCCTCTAACAGAGTAGACCATCCACTACAGAGATAAAGGAGAGAGAGAGTTACTGGCAGAACACACACACACAGAGACACAGAGACAGAGAGACAGAGAGAGAGAGAGACACAGAGAGAGAGAGACAGAGAGAGAGAGACACAGAGAGAGAGACACAGAGAGAGAGAGACACAGAGAGAGAGAGACAGAGAGATACAGAGAGAGAGGTAATACTGATCCTCTGGAAGAACTGCAGAAAGTTTAGTGATGTTTAGAGTCATACAGTATGAATCAGGACCTTAGGGATGTTTAGAGTCATACAGTATGAATCAGGACCTTAGTGATGTTTAGAGTCATACAGTATGAATCAGGACCTTAGTGATGTTTAGAGTCATACAGTATGAATCAGGACCTTAGTGATGTTTGGAGTCATACAGTATGAATCAGGACCTTAGTGATGTTTGGAGTCATACAGTATTAATCAGGACCTTGGTTTCATTCTGTACAGCAGGGGTTCTTAAACCTTTTCAGCTCAAGACACAAATTAGAAATGTACTGTATCCGGGGCGGCAGGGTAGCCTAGTGGTTAGAGCGTTGGACTAGTAACCGAAAGGTTGTAAGTTTGAATCCCCGAGCTGACAAGGTACAAATCTGTCGTTCTGCCCTTGAACAGGCAGTTAACCCACTGTTCCTAGGCCGTCATTGAAAATAAGAATTTGTTCTTAACTGACTTGCCTGGTTAAATAAAGGTAACTTTTTTTTTAACTGTCTTCCCATGATCCAGCTCTTCCTCCAACGACCCAAATCAAGAAGAAATATTGTGTTAGTGTAGATGTATTCTCATAACTCGCGAACCACCTCTCACATACCCAGGGCCCACTTTGGGTCCCGACCCATAGTTTAAGAAACGCTGCTGTACAGGCGTCCTTCTTTTCCCTCTGTCATTTAGGTTAATACTGTGGAGTACATACAATGTTATTGATCCATCCTCAGTTTTCTCCTATCAGTGGCATTAAACTCTAGCTGTTTTAAAGTCACCATTGGCCTCATGGTGAAATCCCTGAGCGGTTCCTTTCCTCTCTGGAAGCTGAGTTAGGAAGGACTCCTATATATTTGTAGCGAGTAGGTGTATTGATACACCATCCATAGTGTAATTAATAACTTCACCATACTCAAAGAGATATTCAATGTTTTTTTTTTATCAATATACCA